>NC_056731.1:1327771597-1327896597 GCF_019279795.1 Protopterus annectens | reverse complement strand
TCTTGTGTCTGATATTCAGTACAAACATATTTTATAAATATTATAATTAATCACTTAAAGACAAAATAATGCAGTTTATATTGACATATCTGTTACATCTGCTTTGCAGTAATGTAATGATTTCACTCCAGTTCTTTCAGTTACAAAGCTCTAAATATATTTCCTTATAACCACTAAAGAAAAGAGTTTAAGATAGTTTACTGCAGTTATACACTCATATGTCTCTCAGTCTTGTTTACAGTAATGTAATGACTTCACTAAATATTTTCACTGCATTTTTAGGTAAGCGGTGTATACTTTTTTATGCACATTAAAAATAGTTTAAGATAGAATATTGCATTTATGTACAGAGTTATATGTCAGTATTGGTTTCAGTAATGTAATGAATGTCCACTACTGACTCAGATAAGATTAATATAATATAGAGAGAAATTAGTTAAACAAATATTATTGTATGGAACTATAGTCATATCTTACCAGTGGATTCAATGACCCTAATTATTCTTTCCTGCTTCCTTTTGCTATACCTTATTTCTTCCTCAGATCTAAAGACAAGTGAGACATAGGGGAAAGAATATCATCCCAGCTAGCTGGAATTTTGTAAATAATTATATGTCATTTGAGAATATTGACCTGTGGTGGTGGTGCTGTGGTAGCGTTGTCACCTCATAGCAAGACGTTGTCCCATTCGATTCTCAGCTAAAGCGTCTTCTCTGTGGAGGCATGCATGAATGGGCGTGCCTTCGTTGAAGGTTGTTTATCAGGGCTGGTAACCTGGTATGTAAAAATCCACTACCAATCATTAGCGGACCGGAGTTCCGCTGTGGCGAACCCTAACCGGGAAAAGCCGAAAGACACAAACAAACAAACAATATGATTTATATAGAAATAAAGGAGACACTGCCAGTCCAGCTATCTGGAATTTTGTAAATAGTTAAATGTCATTTGTGAATACCAGCATGATGCAATTGCTTGTGTTACTAAATGAAGTCGAACTATATGTTATGTGTATATTAAACTACTGGTACAGAAATATATGTTGAACAGGGTTTATACAATACTGAGCTTCAAGGATGTATCCAAAGTCTACCCTACTGGAAAAGAACAGAAATGTATATAAACTATATACCTGTGCAAATGTATGTTTTAATAGTAGAAACTGGAACATACAGAGTTAACTTGCAAAACTTCAAGAAAATAAGTTAAAATTAAATTGTTTTACGATTGTGTTATAAAAGATTGTCTCAATGCAGCAAGGACACAGGATGTCCAGAACTAGGGTGCCTTCTACATTGTTTTGTGTTTTATTGTTTTATGTCTTCTACCAACTGTAAACATCTGAAGGCTATGTATTTTTCACAAGGAGATGTCAAATGCTACAGTGGGGGGGGGTTTAGCTTGGGATCTTAAGTCAGGTGACAAAAGTGATGTGATCAAAGCTAACTCAGCAGTAATATCTGATATTAATTTAAAAACTACCTCAGAGAGAGACTGGGCATTTTGTATTTTGTCTTGGACCTAGCAGGATCATCCACTCAGCATCACCATCTGCACTTGTCTTGATCTGTAAGTAAGTTATTGGGGCATAGTAACTCTTTTTAGACTCAGATAGGAATATAGTAAAGATTAGCTTTGGATGTTTTCTTTATTTATTTGAGACTGTCCTGCAATGTTGTTTTAAATACTTCCTGTAATTTTGAACTCTGGAGTAACTGTATTGATTTTACTGAGTATTGTCCTGTTCTTTTATTATTTATTATTAAATATATATAACCCTATCTTTGTGTCTGATATTTGTGAGACATATTTAAGCTCTTAAAGTACTTGCATATGTATTTAGTGACACTGTACAGGCCACTGCTAAATAGCCTTGCAAGTCTTGGTCAGACTACCATTTGGATAATAGTAACATTACACACTAGGATTGGACACCCTTTGTAAGAGCCTTATAGTAGCTGATAAGTATGGGGCTGGTGGCAGTGGAAACTACCTTATAGTCTGAGCAGAAGGGGCATAGCTAGTAAACCTGCTCCAGCCTTCCCCAGGGGGGTGTGTGTGTGTGTGTGTGTGTGTGTGTGTGTGTGTGTGTGTGTGTGTGTGTGTGTGTGTGTGTGTGTGCATGTCAGCTACTTGGGCAGGGACACAAAGCACTGGTTGGACAGAGAGGGTGCTGGAGGTCATGGCTTGGCCCCTCATCTGAGATCTTAACCATATAGCTGTGCCAGTGGGGAGTCTTATTGGGGTTCTGGAGAAAGAGGGAGAAACCAGCCCCCGACTGACTGTGATCTCTGTGTGCTCTTAAGGGAAAATGCACTTTGCTGTGTGTGCACTTGTCATCTTCCCAGTGTGTATGTCCTCTAGCTGTTGCCAATGGTGAGGATTGAGGCTCCTTGATTACTGGACCAGTGCAGGGTCATCACAAGAAGACATAAATCAATTCTTGTTTACCTATATTTCAAATTGTTTTTATATATATTGACAAGGCAATGCACTCTCTGCAATAATTGCTTAAATTGCTTTTTTTTGGGAGGGGTTACATATGGATGATTAAATTATTTTTCTTATTCTTATGGTGCAACAATATTCTCTTTAATTCAATTTAAAAACAAAATTAATGTAATGTGGTTGGAATGCTATTTTCAAAATACTATGGTATAAATGTAACACTGTGTTCCTCCCTCTGGGGTGTGACATAACCTTAACCAAACCCAGTAAAGTAGTAGGGGCAATACACCAGTAATTGACATCACTGGCAAGTTTGATTTATCCAAAAAAATGTTTTGTCACATACAATTTTTCTCAAAGGAAAGCAGTTACATTTCACTTACATGTTGGATAAAAATTGAAATCTATTGAGTAATTATTATATGATTTACAATTGCTACTGCTGCTGGTCATTGCATAAGGTGCATTTTCTGGAGAATTATACCTGAATTCTGGTTATACATGTCTCTTGCAGTACAGCAGCAGGGGAAATATGTATTATGTACATGTTTTAGGAACTTATGAATTGTTTGAGTTGATCAGGTATGACAGATGACATTAGATGAGCAGGGATTACACCTCATATTGGTGCAAACTGCCACTCAGATGACTCCATTTTATTCTTTTAAACTATATTGTGATTTAGGTTAGTCTAGGGCCATTCATGCATTATTGCAGCAAACTTGGGACCACTACGGAATGTCTGCAGCATGTTCATGTCAGTCTGGGCAGTGTTCATGATTGTTCAAGACCCATGTACACCCATACAACACTGTACACATTTGCATATTATTATGATGTATAGAGATAAATGAAACAGTCCTCATTTGCATAAAACACATGTAAACGACCCAAATTTTACAGAGAAATTTTGAACATTGACATATTCAGATCTGATGAAGCATCTTATTGTGATGTGAAAATGGTCATCTTTCTTTTTTATTGTTTTTAATGTTTTATTTATCTGAGATTAAAGTGTTTTAACAGCCATCCACACAAGCAGAATTTATTTTTTGAACACTGACATATTCATTTGCTGACACTTGGTAGATGGCAAATGTTTTTGGATGCCACAGACTTCTTAAAGTAAGCAAATATTTTTAAAAAATATTATAATTAAATAAGACACATTTAAAAATCAGTGCAATTATTGAGTTAAAGTTAGAAAATGTTTTACATATATGATGTGCATGTTATTATGGCAATGAATGATTGCTGTAATTACTGCCATTTAGAAGTTGGATTTCACTGTAGAAGCAGTGGGAATGGTTTGTGATCACTAAAACTAATCATTACTTTGGGATCATTTTGTGACTGTGCATACATAGTAGAAATGCAGTCATTATTTGGAAAGTTCTGCACTGCGGTGGTGGTGCTACGGTGGTGTTGTCGCCTCACAATAAGACGTTGTCCTGTTCAATTCTCAGCTAGGGCATCTTCTGTGTGGAGACATGCATGAATGGGCGTACCTTCGTTGAAGGTTGTGCATTAGGGCCGGCAACTCGGCATGTAAAAATCTACTGCCAATCATTAACGGACCGGAGTTCTGCTGTGGCGACCCCTAACCGGGAAAAGCCGAAAGACACAACATTTGGAAAGTTCTGCAGTGGAAGGATATCAGCATTCATGTGTCTTTGTGTCTTTACTGGGATATTTCTGAGTGAGAAGGATAATAAAGTGTCAGTATTATGAACACATTACAATGTATAGGGAAGGGGAAGAATGTATTTTGTCATAAAACTGATTTTTAATGTTCTGAATGCACTGCAAGTAATATATTGTAATTTTACTTGGCTAAGCAGAGATGACTATATATAATTTTGTAGTTTGTGTTAGCTAACATTTTTTATGTGAGTGGCAGGCACATATGGCCAGTGTTGAAAAGTTGATTACATCAAAAACTTTTCACTGTGTTGTCTGCCTCAATTTTTTAACATGCAGTAATGATAGAAAATAAGGGATCAAAGTACAGAAAGGATAACATCAACAATGAGGGAAAACTGTATCCTTATGGCAGCCCTTAAGACATATGGGAAACTTCTGTTTGGTAAACGCAGCCCAAACAAGTTGATAGGATGAAATCATGTAATCAAGTACTTCTTGACATTAATTCAGTGGTTGGCAGAAATCAAGCATTAGCATACAGCAAAAAGAGGGCAAACAATATGGTATGCCATGCTAGAAGCAAGGCTGGGCAGAATGCAGTTTCCTGTTCCTCTATCGGGTGGGAGGGGGCTCTGATAATTATTCAGTTGACATCAGATGAATAATCCCTTCTGTCCATCTGTGGGCATGTCTATGACACAGAATATGGTGGCACAGGAATAATCAAAGGTGGTGTGGACATGCGGAATCACCAATGTTTGCAGCAGCAACATTCGTCTACTCATGAAGGATGGTTTAAAAACAGTATGACATATGTATACATAGAATTGAATGCTGACAATGAAATATCACATTAAATACATGGCATTTAATTATTAATAGGTGAATCTTGTCCATTAGCACAGAATGGCAATGAATGCAGTATGCGTGGTAAGTGTCCATCTCACCCAATTATACACATACAGTATTGTGTTCTATTTCATTATTAGTAATGTTTTCAAATAATTTTTTACAGGGTCAGCATCATAAATAAACAGTTCCACTACACCAATAAATATGGATACTATCAGCAACAAAATGGGTGGTGATGATGTTGATAATAATACAGTTACATTCATGAAGAAGCCTAAGGAAAGTTGCAGGCAGTCCCCCAGTTTAAAGGCAGGATATCTCACAGCACAACATGTACCTATGCAGGAAGTGATAGTGCATCACAAAGTCACTCACATGATGACATTACACTCACCCTTGTACAGGCAAACAATCACTCACCCCATAACCAATACCTCCTAGCCCAGAGGAATACCTTCTGGATGATAGCTGACATTCAGAGGTAACACCTTTGCAAAGGGGAGCCAGGCTCAGGACTTTGTTATGGCTAACCTAAGAAACATGCAAAAAATTGGCTGCCCAAGAAAAAAATGTGCTTTGACATTGTTAGGGCTTAGAGAAGTCCCACGGAGAGTCAGAAGAAAATGGTGAGAGTTCTCCAGGGTAAGAATGAAGATTTACAGCACTACTTGGAAATGGCATAGAGCAGGAATAATGCCGTGATCACACTGATATGCAGTTGGTGGCACACCAAGTAACAGTGGCCTTCTCTGCTTGTGCACTAGTCAGGACATACCAGAGTCAAGCTGGAGTCAGTTTTGCAAAATGAAGAGATGGGGTACTGTCCAGACATGCAGGGGGAGATCACTTGAGAATATAATTGCATCTCAGGAGAGTACTGTAAGTAGTCTAGGTGCTAAAGTACAGCAGATTTCATGCAGGCCATGTACATGTTAATGTATATCTAACACAGGATCCCATTTAAGGTCACAATCACAGACAGGCAACACAGTCAGATCAGTGTCTGCATGATCACCTGCATCAAGTAAGTCACAACACTGGACCAATTCATCACACAGGTCTCATAGTAGTCCCTCTTCAAAACCACTTTGCACAATCACTTAGCCTGTCTTTAGGAGATGTGTATGACTCATTTGATCTTGAACTACTAATCATGTCTTACAATTCTGTAACAGTAACACTTTCATCTTTAAAGACACAGGTGAACATTTAATTTGAAGGGGAATAAGATAAGTATCTTGCCATGTAAACTTACACTGCTGTCACTTCACCCTCATTACTGCACAAATTATGATATTTTATGTCTATGAAGTCACAAGCTATTGTCTATGACAACATAAAAATAATCCGGTGTGCAGTACCCCAGCAAACAGAATTTGAGAAAAAAATTGCATAACATAAAAAACAGTATAATACGTTTTCATTCAATTACAATGCATTAACTCATGAAATAATGAAATGTTGAGGACATTCAGTACTTCCATTCTTAAGTATCACAATGCAATAAGTCATGAAATAATGAAATGTTGAGAACATTGATGGCTGATAGCTGCAGTTTTTCAGAGTTCCATGAAACTAATATAAAAAACAGGAAATAACTTATTTTAGCAAAAATACTTAGAATTGATAGAAGAAAGTATAAACTATATTATTAGTAACTTTGGTGAAATTAGGAAAGTTTTTTCCTGTCAAATTTGTGGAGATGAGCACTTCAAAGACTTCTCATTCTGACATGGCTTTAAAAAAAAGAAATGCAGCTTGTGACATCTGCTCTACAAGAACTCTCACTAAAAATGGAGGAGTTTAAGGAGAATTTACAAAAGCTCAAGGAAAATTGTCAGAAACAAACTGATTCTTTCAAGGAATGTATACAGCAACATAAATCCAGAATAACACACTTAGAAGCATCCCTGAATGATCTTGATGGAAGACTGAAGGAATAAGAAAGCCAGAAAGATTTTCTCATCAAACAAAACATTTGCCTTCTCAATAAAGTGGATGATCTGGAAAACAGGGAGAGAAGGTCAAATATAAGGATTTTTGGCATCCCTGAGAGAGCTGAAGATAGCATTTCTTTCCTGAATACCTGGATTCCAGAGATTTTAGATTTAAAAAAGGGTCTGTCCTTTGGTATTGAAAGGGCTCATAGAGCTTTAGGAAAGCCAGTGTCAACATCCTCCTCTACTCCTCCCAGATCAATAGTCATAAAGTTTCTATCTTATTTGGACAAGGAGTTGGTCCTAAAATCTTCCTGGAGGAAAAGTCCATTAAAATTTAATCAAAACCCAATTAGGTTTGATAATGACTATTCTACCAGGGTTTTGAAACAGAGGAAAAAGGCTTGGTCATTAATAAAACTGTTAAAGCAGAATAACATCAAAACTCAGCTTGTCTTTCCTGCCAGAATAAAAATTCTATATCAGAATGAAATGAGATCATTTAATGCCCTAGAGGAAGCCACTTCCTTTATTAAAAACAATAACATTATTTACTTACCTGAAGATATGGAATGAGCAGGTCTATATTATATATTCAAACTTTGAATGCCATATGTTCAACAAGATATGATCGAAGTTTGAATATATAATAAAACAAAAAAAAAAAGAAAAGAAACTTATCTTAATGGTACCCCCACACCCCCCTACTTAAATATACCAACTCAGAGGTCGCACTTCAGTGCAGAAAAGGGAAATTCTCCCATTCTGCACTGAACAGTGCCATTATGTTTAACCTGCAAACACCTTAAATTTCGATCATATGGTGTCAATCATATGACATTCAGAATTTCAAGCGTTCATGGTTCTAATAGGAACCCGAAATGGGCATCTGCATCTCTGAAGAGAGTTACTGATAAATCTTCTTGGACTGATGTTAAAAAAAAAAAAAAAAAAACTGAGTCAAAGACTGCTGTTCCCACTAAATCTCTCAAACCATCTACTGCAACTGGACTTTAATTTGTTTTATACTTGCTAAATCTTCAAGTAAGGTATGTCATGACAATATTTTTCTTATTGCTTTTCTTTCTCTTTTTGCTTTTTCATTTCTATACTTTTTTTGTTCATATACAAATTAAATAACTGTTTATGCTTTTAGTATATTAGTATAATATTACTGGTTTATTGAGTGATATAAATGAACAGTAAGCTATCTTTGCTTTTATGAACTTAAGATGGCATGCTTTATTTCAAATAATATATAGCCCTTTGCCCTGCTAAATGTTCTTCTGAGTTATTACACAGGCATAGTCACTGCTTAGATTATTTATCAGAACTGTTTTGGATACATGGGATAACAGGGCATACCTATGATCTAGTATATATTATCTATTTTTTTTAATATTTATAACTTCTGATTGTTTCAGACTATATATTGGTACCTGTGTGAACAAAAAGCTGTTTGCCGGCTTTTGACATAAATTGGGTGTTTCTGACAGTTATATGCTTGTATGTTTTATGGCACAAGGTTTTTAAATGGTTACAAGTTATGTTTCCTGTAGAGTTTAATGTTAAAGTACTGTTTTCTCTCTCATTGGCATTGAATGTTATTTTACTGTTTGGAAGTATCTGATAGTTAAACTTTGCATTTGTTACTGTAAATAAGCAGACTTTGTGACACAGTTAAAATGAGGTCAGGAAACTGTACTGTGTAGTGTGCTGGGCAGGAAAATGTCAGTTTGAAATCTAAGAAGTGAAACTTTCATTTGATGTTGTAAATCTTTGTTCATTCATTACAAATAGGACCTTGGTTCCATCCTCAGAACCGATACAGCTGTTTCCAAGCTCGCGCAAGCCAAAAACTCTCAGCTAAGACCTACCCATAATGCCCCTCTCCTAGTTACTCCAGATCTCACCTGCCGCCTTCCTCTTTAGACGTGCTAGCCATCTCTCTCAAAGCTAAGTAGAAATCTGTTACTTTTAAGACAGTTTCTCTTCAAAATTGTTTAATTTTTAGTCGTTAACCTTTTCTCACTGTCGCCTATAACCTAATCCTATTTCCTACGCTTTACCTTGGTAATTTAATTTTTACATTTATTGGTACTGACCCTCTCTTCTGTCTTTGACAGGCCCTTCCTTACTACTAGTGGTATTTTTTAAATAACATCATTGGTATTCTCTCCCTTTTCTCTCCCTTAATTGGTTTTTCTATAGGATAGCCTTGTTGCCTTACTATGTCAGACAATGCTAAGTTGGGATTTAAACAGTGTGACAAGTGTGGATGTAAGATGCCTAACTCGGATACACATGCTCATTGTGTCTACTGTTTGGGCATGGATCATGTTAAAACTGACTGTGATATCTGTGCTAGTTTTAGTAATCGGACACTAGCAGAATATAAAAATAAACTTATTTTGAAAGGATTACTCAAAACACCTTTCTCGGAGGCTTTATCTGGGGTGGAGGTCTCACCCCCTCCAAAGACCAAAAAACATAAGGAAAAATGGAGTCACTCAATTCCTGCATCTCTGTCAGTTACGGAACTGAGTCAGTACCATGCTTCACTGGTGCCCTTGGCGCAGACCTCTTGGGCACCAGGCTGTCTGTCCTCTCTCTCGGTACTGTCCATGATATTCACTCCTATTTCGGTTACAACCTTGGCACCACTGACTTTGGTGCCATCCTTGGATCCCACATTGGCTTTGATGACTGTACATGCTTTGGCTCCATCTCCGGCCACGGTGCCAACAGTTTCTTCAGCTCCATTGGCTAGAAAACTCGAATACCTGCCAAGGACAAGATATTCTCCAACTTATGACCCTTTTTTGGGGCAGAGGTTTAGCCCCTTTCTAGAAAGACCTGATTCTCCTCCAGCAGCCTCCTTTAGATCCACTAGGAGTTTTTCTGAATTAGACCTAGTGCGGGTTGTGGACCAGCTTCTGACAGCTAGGGGATTGCCCATTCCAGCTAGACCTTCCGTCCCTCTTGGCTTGGAATCTTTTACATCTTCTCCTGTTTATCCTCCTCCGGCCTCTACCCAGATCCCGGAGATCTCGGTACTGATGTCCACTCCGGTGCATACTATCTCGGCTCCGACAGCAGTGTTTCCCCTGTTGGCACCAACCAGTCTTGCTGCATCAGCTCTGGTGGAGTCGGTGCTTTCTTGGAGCAGTGCTTGGACCATCCATATCATGGTACCTAGCCCAGTGCCTATTTTCTCACTGGTGCCATGTATGTCCACGGTTCCAATGACTTCCATTTCTCTCTGAGCTCCTGGGTTCCTCCAGGTGGGGTGTGACCCATGTTCCAAGGTTGTCCCTACCAGTTCCGGGCTCCCATCCCTCCTCTGGTGGGCCTGCTGTCCAGGTGATGGAGAGGGTTCTTCACTCCGAAGGCTCACAGTCAGCGCCAGTGACATCAGTATCAGAACCCCTCTAGCATGCACCTCTCCCAACCCACTATTTTGAGACCCTGGGCATGGGAGTCACAAGAACTCCCTTTGAAGGGAACCCCTTCTCTGGAGTCCTCCTCAGAATATCCCACTGGAGAGCCACCCCAGAAGAAACAGTGCAAGAGGAAGCACCTTGATTCCCTGGCGGAATCTATCACTGAATACACTGATTGTAATGAGGGGTAGGGTCCCCATGGTCTCCCCCAGATGACATCTCATTCAGAGACATTCTCAAAATCTTCAAGCAGCGGGGGGACTGGAAGTCCTCGAACCCTTCTTCTGAGGAATTGGTGTTCTTGCAGGCCTTCAGTGCTCAGCCATCTACTTCCTGTGTGACACCCACTGGCAGATGACCTTGTTAAATTCATTGTGCAGCATGCCTGGAAGCCCCCATACAATGAAGAACCTGTCCCCCGGATGCCTACCAAAATTTTATCTACATCTGAAGACCAGCCCCACTTGTCCAAGCAGTTGATGTTTGCTTCTATGGTTGTGGCGGCAGCCACCCAGAGGGAACTGGAAGAAGATAGTTTCACTGTCCATCTTCCAAACAGGGAGTCCTTGACCATGGACAGACTAGGGAAGCAGACCTATGCTTCAGTGACCTTCACTATTCGGTCGCTGAACTATCTGGCACACTTTACTCACCTCCAAAGAGACCTAATTTCCAAAATGCCTTCCTCTTTGGTGGGGGTACTGCTTGATGAGGTGTGTGATACTGTCGCCTTGCAGCTAGCTACCCTTGAATCCATCTCAAACTCCTCGATGTGTTTGATATCTCACACCACTGAGGGGGCAACTCGAGCTGCCGCATCAGGCATTGTCATGAGACATAATGTTTGGATGTGGTTATGTGACTTCGCAAACCCCTTTAAATCTTCCTTCGTTAATGCACCTGTTGATGAATCTGCACTGTTTGGACCCAAAGTAAGAGACACACTTGCATATAGTGAGAAAGATGGAAAGACATTGTCTGCTGTGGGCATACACTTTTCCAACCCTCAGAGTTCCTACTCCAGGAACCAGAAGGGTAGAAAGATGTGGTTCAAGAAATCCCAAGGATCCTTTCGTGACACTCGTGGTGAACAATCTCCCTGGGGCAGAGGGGAAAACTCATATGGAAGACACCCCTTTTGGGGTAGAGGGGCCTGCGTAACCAGGGAGCTAGAGATTCTTTCTCTGGCAGACCCTAACAGCACTCCTGAGCAGCATCCCGATTGCTTTCCTCTGGAAGCAGTCAGGGGTCATTTTTCTCTGCATCTACCAGTTTGTCATCTTATTACTACTGATGTTTGGGTGCAGAGAATAATATCCAGAGGCTACCAAATACCATTCAATTTAACTCCCAGACCCATCAAACAAATCCCTGATGTATCAACCAATCAAAGGTAATTAGCAGCCTTAGAAATATAAAAGCTGCTAAGAAAAAGAGTCATCCAACCAATCCCACCAGATCAGACAGGATCCACATTTTATGCAAGGTTCTTTTTAGTGCCAAAAAAGGCAGTGTACTGGAGACCAATCCTGGATCTCAGCCTATTGAACAAATTTATCAAACCTCAAAAATTCCAGATGGTTATGGTACAGTCCATTCTTCCCTTCCTAAGGAGGGGCAATTGGATATGCTCTATAGACCTCCAGGATGAGTACTACCACAAAAAAGATGGATCACTGCTCCCGGAGGTTTCTCCACTTCTGGCTGGGAGCCAATCACTACCAGTTCAGGGCATTGCCATTCAGTCTCTTGACAGCCCCCCGAGTGTTCACCAAATGTATGGCAGTTGTGGTAGCTCATCTTTGACTACAGGGATTCCAGGTGTTTCCCTATCTAGACGATTGGATCCTTACCGGTCCAACCAGGAATCTCCTAGTCCACAGCCTCTCTTACACTCAAGGTCTCGCTCTCTGCTTGGGGATTACAATCAGCAAAGACAAATCTCAAATGTCCCCAATGAAGACACTGAAATTTATTGGAGCGGTCTTTGACAAAACATCCTGTCAAGCTTCCCTCTCCCCTCACAGGCTTTTGAAAATAAGACACCAAATCCAAGACCTTCTTTCTCAGACCTATGTACCAGCACATCTTGTACTGCAACTATTAGGCTCCATGGCGGCTGCCATTACATTAGTACCACTGGCGAGACTGCACATGAGAATCCTGTAGTGGCTCCTTTCCACACAATGGTCATTGCTAACTCACCCACTCTACCACATGATACATCTTACAAACCATTGCAAGCAAGAAATGCTATGGTGGATGAAGCCACAAACAAATCTTTGGTGTTGACCGTTCTGTCTTCCCCAGCACACTGCCACTGTGACCACGGATGCTTCACTGTTAGGGTGGGGGGGCATTTCCAGGGAAAGACTGTCCAAGGAACCAGGTCCCCCATGGAGGGCAACTTGCATATAAATGTCCTGAAACTGAGGGCAATCCTCTTAGTGTTACAAGCGTTCCATGCATCCCTACCCTCTGGGACCATTGCAATTCAGTCAGACAACATGTCAGTCATCTGGTATATCAAAGAACAAGGCAGAACCAGGTGTCGGGAAGCCATGAGGATTTGGCACTGGGTGATACCTTCCAAATGCTTTCTTATAGCAACGCACATTCCCAGGAGTTCCAACCTTATTGCGGACAATCTGAACAGGAACATCCTGATGCCTCATGAGTGGTTCCTCAACCCTGTAACAGCAGATTGGATCTTCCAATGCTGGGGCAAGCCTTGCTGCGACCTGTTTGCTTCCCCTCTAAACTACAAATGCAGAAGCTATTTTGCCCTGATCCCCCTTGGGGGAACCACTGAGGGACACTATAACGCACGATTGGCTCCCGGGTCTTCTGTATGCCTTTCCCCCATTTCCCCTCATTCCAAAATTTCTCCAGAAAACTCAGAAGTTGAGGAGCAAAGTGATCCTCACTGCCCCCTACTGGTCATGTCAAGTCTGGTTCCCGTTTCTATGGCCTCATCTGATTCACAGCCCATGGATCCTGGATCATTCCCAAGATGTGTTATCGCATCCTTAGGGATTGATTAATCCCAGCCTGCACAGTCTCAAGCTCACAGCTTGGTTCCTCCACTTCCAATGATTGCCAGGCTGCCTGACACCCCATCTCCTGTTCGTGAAATTCTTCTGGCCTCACACAAAACTTCCACTAGGAAAGTTTATTCTAGTAAATCGACTAGGTTCTCTATTTGGGCCAAAGATCAGACCCTTTCTCTATGCTTATTCAAAAGATCCTACAATACCTGACTACTCTTTTACATGCAGGAGCCTCAGCTTCAACGATCACTGTACATTTAGCAGCTAGCCAATTTTCAGAATGGTCTTGATAATACTTCAGTTATGTCACACCGTCTATGCAAGATCTTTTTGAAAGGAATATTCCATGTTAAACCTCCAGTCAAGCCTCCCTTTAAACCCTGGGACTTGACTTTGGTACTTCAGTCTCTCACAGGTCCTCCTTTCGAACCCTTTGATTTATGTGATTTGAAATTTTTGTCACAGAAAGCCTTACTTTACCTCAGCAAGAAGAGTATCTGAGCTGCAGGCCTTGAGTGTCAAGAGTCCTTACTTGATCTTCCACACAGATAGGGTGTCCCTAAGTACTGACCCTTCTTTCTTGCCCAAGGTCATTTCTGGCTTCTCCAATAACCAGTCTATTAACCTGCTGGTTTTGTTCCCTCAGCATTCTAATAGAGGGGAGTACCTTTTGCACACCCTTGATGTGCATCAGCAGCTTTGTTGTTATTTGGACAGGACTATATCTTTCAGGAAAACAGATCGTTTGTTTGTGGCCTTTGCAAGACCCAGATTGTGTAAACCTGTTTCCACAGTGACTTTATCCTCTTGACTTAGAAACATCATTACCTTTATCTGCCAACAGAATAAGCTATCCTTATCTTCCAGAATAAAGGCTCATTCTACCAGATCTATGACTACTTCTGTAGAATTTCATTCTAGAGCCTCTATGGATGATATCTGCACAGCAGCCTCTTGGGCAAGACTTCATACCTTTATATCTCACTACAAATTGGATTTGGCCTCCAGGGAACGAGCATCTTTTGGTTCTATGGTGCTCAGGAATATTCTTCCTTAGGGCCACCCAGGACTCAAGTAGCTGGGGACTCGGTCCTATTTGTAATGAATGAACAAAGATTTACAACATCAGATAAAGAAGTTATGTCTTACCATAATTTTCCATCTGTGTTGTAGATCTTTGTTCATTCATTACTTCCTGGACTCCTGGTGGATGTTAAGAACTCCTGGTTAGGATATTTGCTCAGACAGAGCCTCCTACTATTTTTTCTATTACTACATCTATTATCTAAGGGTGGGCAGACTCGATCTGGAGTAACTAGGAGAGGGGCATTATGGGTAGGTCTTAGCTGTGAGTTTTTGGCTTGTGCAAGCTTGGAAACGGCCATATCAGTTCTGAGGATGGAACTGATGTCCTATTTGTAATGAATGAACAAAGATCTACAACACAGATGGAATATTATGGTAAGACATAACTTCCTCTTACTTAGCTCATGACATCATGCATTCTATGCATGCAGATCAAATTACATTACATATAATGTGTATATGCAAGCCTAATTGTGAATGTCAAGTCACTCACTGGTTAATATAGCACAGTAGGCTTCTTTTTCAAGAATTATGAGCTACACTGTCTGCAAACATATTCATGGCTCCCTTTTATAATAATGACTATATTTTGTGATCAAATATATACAGAAATGTTATTTTTTCTTGTAAACAGTTAATTATAGCCACTAATTCTAGTGAATATACTGGAGTTTTTTATAAATAGATCTTTATAGATAACTTTTCTATGCAGTTAGCAAGTGTTTAATATAGGCTTATACATTTACAGGAAATGCTTATGACTAATGGTAATAACTGTAAGGATATTCAAGCACCATACTAAATCCTAGCAAATATATGTATGAATAATTTTGACTGATCTATAATTACTTTGCATTTAATATGTTGGTTTCCTTATTGTATCCTAGATATTATTTATATTTCAGATGTCATGTTTTCGGTTATTATAAAGTCATGTCTTTTAGTATATTAGCACTTTATGACAGGGAAAGTGCACAGTAATGTCTATGACTTGTGATAACACAACAAACTTATGAGTTTCAGTATTACCCTATTACTATGGTAGATATTTACAGCTATCTCTATCTTAATTTTGTCTTTGTGTCATTCACTTTTAAGACCTGTTATCCGTAGCAAGTTTTATATGAATAATGTTTTTTACAAATTTTTGTCATTTTAACTAATGCCAGTTAATTATTATTGATTTTAGTCAGTCATTTAAACATCTGCTATTCCAAACGTTTACGAGTTAATTAAGGACAAATATTTCTTATGGAATATTTCCTAAAATCTATGTTAACATCTTTTGAGAATGATACACACTCGCTATGTGCTAATACCCAATTCTTGTGAAGTTTTTATTTACTGGGAGTTTGTCATAAGATTTATTCAGGGGGCAAGTAAATACAAATGCTAAATGATTATTTGATTTGTTCTGTCATTTCAAAGTTTTTATTAGTACTAATACAGATGACATGCTTAGATATATTGGGTAATCATTTAGATTGATAATAAAGCTAATGTTTCCTTAGTCTATTAAGCACTAAATTTAGATTATGTAAATCCTAATATGTCTCTTGCTTCCTTAGTGAATAATTACTGTATAAATGTGTAATGCTTCTAATAATAGTGTATGTAACTCATCTCTAAAACCTAACTGGAATTAATATCTGATTAGTTGTTTATCACTACTATTTTTCTCTTAATTTATAATATATTCTCCATTTTTTACTTTGTTTTCATGGGCTCGAACCAACAAAGGTTGATGGTTGGGATAGGTAGTCTAGTCTAGTTTAGGTTTGTTTGCTAGACTAGGAATGTATTTCATTCCATGTATAGGGTGTATTAAAGTTTATATCAGAGTGAAATATGCTATTTTTTTGTTATTTAACTGTTTTCTAGTTTTGAAATGCCTGACACAATTGTTTTACTTTTATCTTTCATGGGGAAAGTTATTTGGATTGAGATAAATAGAAATACAACAATTGATATTCTATTGTCTATTCAGGAAGAGTATTATGTATATAGTTTTTATTAATACCAGTTCCTTTATTATTTGTTATCTTTAAATAATTCTGATATGGATTTAACTTTGATATCCTTAAATACTAATGGCTTAAACAACCCATATAAGAGAGCGAACCTACTAAGGTATCTTAAACTAAACAAGGCTCAAGTAGTTTTTCTCCAAGAGACACACTTTAAAATAAATGACACATTTATGTGGGACCCTAAGGAATACACAATACTTGCTCAATCTTCTTATAACAATAAGACCAGAGGTGTAACAATTCTATGGAAAAAGACTTTCTTAAGCACCCAAATAATTTACAAACATGTAGATAATGATGGACTTATGGCCTTAATTATACTTAAGTTTAATAATAGAATTTGGACCCTGGCTAATTTATACTGATTCACAGGTATGGGAGGTTGGACTAGCTAAGAAACACTTAAACTTTATTATAACTATGTCTAAAGGTGGGATGGCTACGGTGGTGCAGTGGTTAGAGTTGCTGCCTCACAGCAAGAAGTTCTCCAGTTTGATTCTCGGCCTGGGGTGACTTCTGTGCAGAGTCTGCATGTCCTCTCTGTGGTCACGTGGGTTTCCTCCAGGTGCTCTGGTTTCCTTCCACATCCCAAAGACATGCAGTAGGTGGATTGGACACTCTAAATTGGCCCTAGGTGTGAGTGTGTGCATGTGTATGCCTTCTGTGGAAGGTTGGGCACTGGGCTGGCAACTCAACACCATAAAACTCCACTGCCAATCATGAGTGGACAAATGATCCACTGTGGTGTCCCCTAACCGGGAAAAGCTGAAAGAAGAATAACTACTTCTAAAGGTAATATTATACTAGGAGGTAATTTCAATTGGATCAAAGATATTACAGAAACTACCAATAGGAAATCTCCTAGACTATTTTCCTCAGCCAAACAGTTAAAAAATGGACAGAAATATTTAAATTAAAAGATACCTTTAATGCTTTGGGACCAAATGATTTACTATTCTCACACCAGGACTATAGACATGATACCCAAACTAGAATAGATAAAATTTATATCTCACAAGATCTTTATTTTAAAATCTTGAATTTTTCAATAAAACCTTGTCCCTTTTCAGATCATAATTCCCTGTTGTTAACAATACACTTGGAATTCAATCAGTTATTACTTCAAGGATTGCTTCATATATCACAAAAATTAAAGACTTTAAATCTTGGATAACTTCTGAACTTCAATTTTTCTTAGAGATTAATTATAAACCTGAAGCAAACAAAATTATAGTTTGGGATTCTCTTAAAGCCTATCTATATAGTAAAACCATTAGATGGTACAAAAATAAAATTAAAGAATGGGACTCAGAGTTACAGCAACTCCAAAATCAAATATTATCTCTTAAATCTAATAAAAACTTAATTGCTACAGACAATAAGAGAAAATAGGAAAACAAATAAGAAATACAATAAAATATTATCCTATAAAACTAAGTTAGCTATGGAAAAACTGAAAATAAATTCTTATATTACCTCTCCTAAGCATCTTCATAACCGATCTATGAAAGTTAAGATACAATCAAAAATTAATAAAATTGATAGTATCTTTCATGAAGGGAAAGGGAAAAAGGTCTAGGACATAGGGGACATTCTGGAGGCTTTTAATTATCATTACACAGAGCATCATAAAGATAAAATAAGTACAAATGAATGTGAGAAGTTAGAGAATATAGTTCCCAACTTAACAAGAATTCCTGAGGAACTTAAGTTAGATCTACAAAAGCCTATTTCTCAAAAAGAAACTATAGATGGGATTAAAGGAAATAAGTCTAATAAAGCACCTGGAATAGATGGTTTAATTATAGAAATGTATAGATTGTTCCCTCCGTCTATAATCTCTCCCCCTACATAAAACCTTTCTTGAAGTTAAAACATTAGCAAATATTCCTCCTTCTTGGAGATATTCTCTAATTTACCCTATATTAGAAGAGAATAAGGACCCTAATCATTGCAACTTATATAGACCAATTTCTTTGTTGAATAATGATTAGGAACTATTTTTGTCAATTATGGTCAATAGATTGAAAATACCCATATCTAAAGTAATTAATGAAGACCAAACTGGTTTCATACATGACAGGCATACACAGGATAATATTAAAAGAGTATTAACTGTGATAGATTACCTCAATAGAGGAAACCATGAAGCATTGATAATATGTCTAGATATTCAAAAGGCCTTTGACTCCTTAAATTGGGGTTATTTATTTAAAGTCTTACAGTTATTTAACCCCCCTTTTTAATAACAATGATAAAGAAAATCTATGAAAATAATCTAGCATATGTCAAATTAGGTCCCTTTACTTCCAAAGCAATCCAAATCAGTAGAGGTACTAGACAAGGATATCCCATGTCCCCTATCCTATTTGCTCTGGCCATAGAAATACTTGCCATTTTAATATGTAATAACCCAAAAATA
Organism: Protopterus annectens; assembly: GCF_019279795.1. Taxonomy (NCBI): domain Eukaryota; kingdom Metazoa; phylum Chordata; order Ceratodontiformes; family Protopteridae; genus Protopterus; species Protopterus annectens. Next base: position 1,327,877,688 of record NC_056731.1, on the reverse strand, counting down.
AGAGGTATAAATATATATGACCAATATATTTCTAAAATAATGATGTTTGCTGATGATGTCTTACTTACCTTACCCAACTTTAAGGAAGTGTTAGGTGAAGTGGATATAGTAACAACAAATTTCCAAAAAATCTCAGGACTCTCTTTCAACAAATCTAAAGCAAAATATTTATTATTAAATAAAAAAAGACCATACAGGTTCCAGTTAATCATATTATTGGAAGCCAAGTTTCAACTGTAGACTATTTAGGAATAGTCCTAGGCAAGAATATAGAGGAAACCTTACAGCTTAACTATGCTAAAGCCATAGACGTAATCAAGACATTAATAAGCTAATGGAATAATTTGTTTATAACATTTGATGACAGGTTACAACTGATAAAAATGGTTTTGTTACCTAAAATATTATATATAGCACAAGCCCTTATACTTCCACCAAGAAAGAAAATCCTTAAAGAAATCACTTCAACTCTGGTGAAATTCCTATGGTACCCCAAAAGAAATAGAGTGGCATATTCTCATCATATCAGAAAATGGGAACAAGGGGGGTTAAAATTCCCACAGATTGAAACTTATATAAAGGCATCTATAATTAAAATAGTGATGAATTGGATACATCCTAAATACTCTTCCAACTGGAAACAGTTACACTCCATTATACCAATGAATTAAAATTGTTTATCAAAGAATGCTTTGGTAACTGACAACGATAATAAGATATGGCACTATTTAAGTTTAAATTTACAGTATAGTACAACAAAATTAACTAAACTAACACTAATACAAAATATTTTATGTGTTTAGAAAATTCATTAACACAAATTTAGATATAAAACTGTGGCACAGATTTTTAATACCATTTACAACAGATTTCCCTGATAAAACACATAGAGAAATTTTTGGTTAATGGGAAAATAATAACCTATTTTGTTGGTTGCAATGTATCGAAAACCAACAAGCTTTAAACACACAAAGTATATTCTCAACTTATGGCCTATCCCCTAATGACTGGTTGGTTCTTCAGAGTGACACAGCATGCACTAAAGATCTGAGTAGAATAATACATAACTCATCCTTCAAAACGTACCAAACATTATAAACTGGATTTTTGGAATTCTATATAATAATATCAATGTTAAGAATGAATTATCATATCTATATAACACTTTAATTGTCTATAAGACAGCTCCTAAAGATTCTTACTGGCAATATCTAACTAAAGGGTTTCAAGTATCATTATCAATGGAAGATAAAACAAACATTTTATTTTCAGTTAAACTAACTTCTTATTCACAATTCTGGAGGAATTTTCATTGGAAATTTCTACACAGATCCTTTTTGACACCTGAGAAACTTTCAAAAATGAACCCTTCAAACAGCAAGTTATGTGGGAGATGTCATCTGTCCACTAATGCTGACTGGTCTCATATTTTTTTATGACTGTACTAATATTAAACCATACTGGAATGAGATTAGCACATTTCTTCAAGCTATCTATAATGATATATTTGTTTTGACAAAGTCTTTAATTTTATTAAATGTTGTTAATAGTAATAATATGAAAAAAGACAACCTGTATTTGTTGTGGACAATGTTAGCAATAGCCAGAAAATGTATAACTAGAAGATGGAACTCTAATGTAGCACCCACAATGGAGGAATTCCTATCATCACTGAAGAAATGCATACTAATGGAGAAAAGAACTAAAGAGTTAAGAACTTTTCCTAAGCCATTGGTTAATAATCCATGGAGGAAGGTTTTGAATTTGATTGGAACCAAACTCTTCCTAACCATCATAGTTTATGTATTAACTTATTATTTCACTACAAATGTTTTTATCTGAATCCGTTTTGACAGGCTGAATGTAAATACTGTAAATAGTTATTGAATGTTAAGAATGTATTAAATTATTGTGTGATTTCATCAAAATAAAAATCATTTGAGTAAAAAAAAAGAATGTATTAATCATAATGGATAAAAATGTGATTACTATTTATATGATTCCTTACAACACCACTGAAGAGAAGTCAATTAGCACTCACGTTACTAATAATATGAGTAACTTTTGTAAAAGAAAAACAAAAACATTTTAAGATGAGAGATAATGTCAGATGAATAATGACAGCAGACAATACACTGCACAGCACAGATGGCAGATATCATTGCATGCATCAATTATACTTTATGTGTTTTTTTACAAGAAAGAAAACACTAACCAGAGTGTCTTGGTCCATAGTTCTGGTCTAGACACTGCCTCTTTACCTGCACAGCTGTATGCCATGCACAAGCCGGCCACATGGGGTCCCTTACTACTGATGACAGCTCATCATCATTAGTTGTAGTGAGACTCTAACTGGGAGCTGCAGTGACAGCATTGGTCACTTCACCACCAAACCTGCACCCAATCATGTTATGCAGAATACAACAGGCAGGAAACATCCTGCATGCAGTGACAAAGTCAAACTAGAGGGCACCCACAGACTCACCCAGGCAACTGAAATGATTTTTCAGAAAGGTGACAACCTTTTTAATGGCAATACAAGTCTAAGACAGGGATCTGTTATAGGTCTCCTCTACAGCTCCACTTGGATTTCTAACTGGTGGCATGAGCCATTGCTCCATTGGATAGCCAACATCACCTGAAAAACAAAAAAAAAAAAAGGGAAGGGGGAAAGGGAAAACAAAAACAAAAAAAATAAATTGATTAGCATTCATCAATACATTTTTGCATTAATAACAATTTAGATAACAATATAAAAAGATAATTATTTTTCCACTCATCAATAAGAAGAACACTGGAATCCTACCATGTAGGAAGATGTGGTAAAGTAAGTTAGTGTGCTAGATATGGGAATCATGTGCACTGCCAGGATGCTAGGGAGATACAAAGGTAATGTACCCCTATGCATCACACATTGCCTGGCAACTGATAGAAAGGTATCCTTTCCTACTGTGGTAACACTCACCTTGTGGACCACAAGAGGCCCAAATTGCAACATGGTTGCAGTCTATCACACTGAGAACCTCAGGGAAATATGACTTTCAGAAAAAGGCATACAAGTCCTGGCTCTGTCCTGAGGTGATACTGGGAAATAGGCCAGGGAGTGCTTTTGGGTCCAATCAGTTTTGTCCCAGCCAAGACAAGTAAAATTAGCAGCAAGTGACATCATTATCACAGAATGAAACTCAGACAGATCTGGAAAAACTTCCTTTTATAAAATCGATCTGCATACAGCACAACCAAGTGGGAAAAGTTCACTATGTATTACAAATGGTGTACATAATACTTCATTAGCATATGCTGAGTTACAACATTCCTCATTTATATCTCATTATTAGTATATTTGCATAGACTCATTTGAGGTAGTTGCTCATTTGCATAAATGGCCTCTGTGATTTCCAGGTCAGATGTGATCATTTGTGGACATCGCAGACTAAACACATTTATGTAAATTACTATGATTATCATCGCAACTTTCTTGCTGAACTGCAAAGCTGGTAACACACAATTTGAAGACAAAATTTGTAGTCTCTATCTCGGTTTTAGATGTTGTGTTAGCTTTATGGCTATATTACTGCAGACTGAGTCAGTGACTTACATTTGTCTTCCCAAGACTGTACCATTATTAGATCCAACTACCCTTCCTCTGATCCCAGACTTGCTAAAACAAAAAACTGCCTATGTGATGTAACAGATACTGTGGTAAATACCGCAGGAATATAATGAAAAATGTGCAGAAAAATTGCAAAAAGATGTTTTGTGAGGGTAAAAAAGAGGCCAATACTATGATGTTGCACTGTGATGGAATGATCAGAAGGAATGAAAAGCCCTTTGCCTTTGGAATGAAGAAAAACATGAAATCCGTCCAGGTCTGTCCTTTAAATGTACAATCCTTTGCACGTAATGCCTGCAATATATTAAATGTGAATTCCACAGGCAATAATAAAATGTGCAGGTAAATTTATAAATTATCAAATGCTAAGTTACAACAACCCAAGATGCCACAAACTACAAACATAAAAACAGCAACAAACTATGCAGATATAAACAAATGCATTATATTTGTAAATATTTTCAATAAACATATATTTGTTATAATCAGACAGCTTGCTGCTTTCTTTTTAAACAGAGCTATATAATAACTCTGCAACATGGCAGGTAGGTTTAAAAATAGTAATATTATAATAATAATAAATAAGATCCATTTGTATTGAAGTCAGACCTTAATACATACTTCTTCTTACATATATGTGTGTATGTATATATATATATATATATATATATATATATATATATATATATATATATATATATATATATATTAATTGCAGGTAATTGTCCCCAGGACTGCTAAACAAAAAAAAAAACATAATAATAAATAAGAAATACTTCTCAACTTTGCAACATTTTATTATAATCAACCCCAGTAACAGATCCAAAATAGCCAATAACTTTTCACACTAACAGAACTCCCAAACAACAAAACCTTTGTAACCTTTTCCATGTAGAATGCAAAGAGCTCTCACGGACAACCTTTGTCTGACTCAACTGCCTTTGCACTTGTCTCTTGGGGGTGCAGCATCTATCACAGCTCTCACTACCACAAGCACAATGCCTGTCCAATGACCAAGGAAAGTAGGGGGCATATAAAGGAAGGAAGATCCACCCCCCAGCCACCCACCAGATATCCAAGCTTGTCCCCTATTTTCCTTGTAGTCATAGGCCACTCACCAAGCTAGAAACCAAATAACCTCTAAGTTTGCTTGTCATAACTGAACTGTAGCAACCTGTTCTTGAACCACATTTAAATACAGCAATATATGCATATGTGCAGGTAATCCTGCTCTACTATAAAAAAGTCCAAATTAAACAGATCATAAACAATATCAGTCAAGTGAATGCCATCTAATCAGAACCAAATAGATTTTTATCCTGGAATTCCCAATGCACCACCACTCACAGAGGGAATCCTGCAGCCTCCCTGCCAATGTATAATTGACAAATTTTTTGTGGTCTCAGCCACTGAAGAAAATATCATGTTCCTCCATCTTAATCTAGGAATGATAACTTACCACAGCAACATAGTCCTTAAACAGATACTCTGTATTGAAAACAAAATTCTAAAGGTGTCAGACAATAACTGTCTTTTGGGCAACAAACCATTGTCATTGCCACCAAAATGCAGTACAAGCAGGTGAGGGTGGCCGCCTGCCACATAACTGAGCACCTGAGTGCAGCCCATGAAAATCTCTCCATACATCCTCTATGAAGGATGAATCCAAACTGAGTTTCAAGCCACTGAGTCTGATGGAGGCTCTGCCAGTGACCAGTGAAATGTATGAATGGCCAACAATAATAGTGAAAACCACCCTTGTTAAAACACAAACTAGCAAATTAGTCAGGAAGGTAATCAAACTATATGACATATTTCAAAAAAGAAAATCATAGAAAGACCAGTGTCCCAAACATTTTATAACTGCAATAGACTATCCTTCACTGGCTAAACCAGTTACTCTCCTGATTCAGGAAAGAGTGGGGATAACTCTCAATGTCAGGAGATACTGTATCAACAAAGGAGTGGTGGTACTTCTCAATGCCAGGAGGTGCTACATCAACAAAAGAGTGGGGATAACTCTCAGTGTCAGGAGATACTGCATCAACAAAGGAGTGGGGGTAACTTTCAGTACCAGGAAATGCTGCATTAACAAAGGAGTGGAGGGGGTAATTCTCAATGTCAGGAGATGCTCCATCAACAAAGGAGTGGGGGTAATTCTCAATGCCAGGAGGTGCTACATCACCAAAGGAGTGGAGGGGGTAATTCTCAATGTCAGGAGATACTGTATCAACAAAGGAGTGGGGGGTATTTCTCAATGCCAGGAGGTGCTACGTCAACAAAGGAGTGGGAGAAGTAATTCTCAATGTCAGGAGATACTGCATCAACAAAGGAGTGGGGGTAACTCTCAGTGCCAGGAAATGCTGCATCAACAAAAGAGTGGGGTAATTCTCAGTGTCAGGAGATGCTGTGTCAACAAAGGAGTGGGGGTAATTCTCAATGTCAGGAGATACTGCATTAACAAAGGAGTGGGGGTAATTCTCAATGCCAGGAGGTGCTACATCAACAAAGGAGTGGAGGGGGTCATTCTCAATGTCAGGAGATACTGCATCAGGAGCGGGGCAATTCTCAATGCTAGGAAATGGTACATCAATAAAGGAGTGGGGGTAATTCTCAATGTCAGGAGATACTGCATCAACAAAGGAATGGGGGTAATTCTCAATGCCAGGAGATACTATATCAACAAACGAGTGGGGTAATTCTCAATGCCAGTAGATGCTGCATCAACAAAGGTGTGGGGGTCATTCTCAATGTCAGGAGATACTGCATCAGGAGCGGGGCAATTCTCAATGCTAGGAAATGCTACATCAACAAAGGAGTGGGGGTAATTCTCAATGTCAGGAGATACTGCATCAACAAAGGAGTGGGGGTAACTCTCAATGTCAGGAGATACTATATCAACAAACGAGTGGGGTAATTCTCAATGTCAGGAGATACTGCATCAGCAAAGGAGTGGGGGTAACTCTCAGTGCCAGGAAATGCTGCATCAACAAAAGAGTGGGGTAATTCTCAATGTCAGGAGATGTTGCATCAAGAAAAGGAGTGGGGGTAATTCTCAATGTCAGGAGATATTGCATTAACAAAAGAGTGGGGGTAATTCTCAATGCCAGGAGATGCTACATCAACAAAGGAGTAGGGGTAATTCTCAATGCCAGAAGAATCTGCATCAACAAAGGAGTGGGGGTAATTCTCAATGTCAGGAGATACTGCATTAACAAAGGAGTGGGGGTAGTTCTCAATGACAGGATATGCTGCATCAACAAAGGAGTGGGGATAATTCTCAAAATTAGGAGATGTTGGATCAACAAAGGAGTGGGGTATTTCTCAATGTCACTAGAGGCTGCATCAATAAGAAAAATGGGGGTAATTCTCAATGTCAGAAGTTTATGCATCAACAGTCCCATGGGATATATGCAAATGACCCCTTTAAGACATCAACTTTTGCAGCTATATGGCTTTTGTGTTCATAGATACCTGAAGCTGTTAACCTCTTCCATTGTTTTCCCTTCTATCACAATTTTCAGTTTTTTCTGATTTCCCCATTTAGTGCCATTATAACTGACTTATCTGTAGTCAGTTTCATCCCATGTGCCTTCGGGTTTGCATTTCATTCTTCTACTATTTGTTGTAGTTCTTGTCCGGAGCCTGCCTGTAATGTCACATTATCGGCATAGAGCAGCTTTGTTGGTCTGTCCCTTCTGACCTTGATAATGTAGTTCATCACCGGAATTAACAAAAATGGAGCTGAGCCCTGATGCACACCCTCTCTCACCAGTAATCCCTCTGTGAGTCTGAACATTGTTCATACTTGTGTCATTGGGTTCTTGTACATAACCTGCACTAACTCTACAAATATTTCTGGGACTTTGAACCATCATAGGGATGCCCACATCACCTTTCTTGGAATGTTGTCATATGCTTTCTCCAAGACTGGGAATCTCCAGTTGAGCTCTTGCCTAATTTCTAGCTTCTGCTCAACTATCTATCTGGGTCTATATTACAACGTCAAACTTGTAGAAGTTCGAACGTTGTACTATCGAACCCAAAAGTCCGAAATACAAAAATAGCGAAGTCACGGCACACCGATTTTTTTTCCCAGAGAAAAAAATCGGTGGGCCGTTTTTGGGCTTTGCTATTTCCTCCACTGGGGTACTGTGGTGTGATCTTGGAGTTGATATATTTAAGTAGGGGGGTGTGGGAGGCACATCCCCCCCATGTTGGATGGGGCGAAGCCCCCCCCCAGTTTAGTTTACATTTAAAGTGTAAGTTTTTTTGAGGTTTTTTTTGTTATGGAACAGTGATTTTTTTTTCCCCTGGGAAAAAAATTGCTGTTCTGTGTTTTTGTTGTTATTGGGTTTCGAACTTTACGGTTCAATATTACAATGTTCGAACTCCTGTGAGTTCGCCGTTGTAATATAGATCCTATCTATCTCACTGCAAACATTGGGATGCTTGTGTTGCATCCTGATTTGAATATGAACTGTTCATCTCCCATCTTACTTTCTACTACTCTGCTTATTTATTTATCAGTCACCCTCCAGAACTTTCATGCAATGTGACAGGAGTTTGATAGCACTGTACTGCCCATACTTATGACCATCCCCTTTCCTCTTCTACACTGGCACTATAAAACTTATTCTTCAGTCATCTGAAATATGTCTTTCTGTCTGTAGTGCTATGAGTACCCTTAGGAGCCATTTCTCCCCTAACTCACCAAGCATATAAATTGTATTTGCCATTACCTCATCTGAACCTGCTGCTTTGCTGACTTCATTTTCCTTAGTGCTGTTCTTACTTCTAGAATGGTCCCCTCTTCTTCTTTCATCATAGGCTGTGACTGGGCAGTACAACTTCTGTGAGACTTTCTTCATTTAGAAGTTCCTAGAAGTACTCCTTCTATATGCCTTTGATGTCCTGTGAGCTTGTGGGCAGATTGTTGCTGGCATTCTTTATGAAGGGTGTTTGATGATTATCATCTTTATCTTTCTCTCTTTGCCTTTCGGCCTGAGAGAATTTTTATTCCATCTACTGAGTCACTCTCCAGAAGCTGCTAGAATGTCTCTATTGCCTTATTCTTCAATATTACAACTGCTGTCTTAGCGTCTCTGTTAGCAAAAAGTATTCTTTCTTAGCCTGGTCTGCCTTTTCTTTTATATCTTTCATTTTTTCTTGAACTCCTTCTTTCTTTTGATGACTTCCTGGATTTCTGCTTTCCAAGACAAGCTTTCCCTATGTATCCTATTTCCACACCATGCTCAGCCACATATCTGTTTTATAGTCCTCACACATGCTGATTTGAGGTGTTGACATTCTTCTTCAACTCCATCTACTTCCCCTTCTTCCTGAGGTGCTAGAGCCCTGACTATTTCCTTGAACTCTTATGCTTTCTCCCCAGTCAAATTCCAGGTCATCAGTCTAATCTGTTTTGATGTTAGGGCCTTCTGTGATCACTGCTTGCAGCTGATTGTGACAGCATATGATGTGTTCTGATTGTTTCACTGGAGATGACTTTGCAATCATTGATTCTACTCCACTGCCTTTTCCTTACTAGGAGGAAGTCTACTTGAGTCATATTTTGGTCACCCTTGTATGTGATCTTTTGAGTGTCTCTTGCTGAGCCATATGTTAGCCACCATCAAGACATTTGCCAGAGAGAAGTTTAGAATGTAGTAAAACAAATAACGCAATGCCAAACGAACAATTACTAAAACAGAAAACTTTAATACACAATACATATAAGTGCTTTCATTTGAATAATACCAAACTTCATCACTTAACATTCCCTAAATACTCTCCACTTAAATACTCTGCCAAAATACAAAACAAGGAAGTGATGTCATAACATACCCAGCTTTAAAGTAATTTGCTAGTAAGCCATAATAATAATAAATATAAAATATATCTCTAAAAAATATGTGTAAAATGTATGAAAAAATATATAAAATGTTTGGCATTGTATTATTTGTTTTACTCAGTTTGTTTAGTGGTTCTGATTTATTTATAGATGTTTAGAATGCCCTTTTCTTCTTTATTCCCATTACCCCATACATATGAACCCAGGATGTCCTCATATCCTGTTCTGCCTGTCCTAATATGTACATTCAGGACCCTATTGATGAATCTAACTCATATTGTCCTGCTTTATCTAGTAGGTCCTGCAATGGCTACCTTAATATACTCTTTTTCTTGTGTTCACAACCCTGTTGTGGGCCATAGGCTGACATGACGAATAGTGCCAAGTGGCTTTGGTGCACTGCCCTTCCATCTCGTCTCCTACATCCAGAGAATGTCCACCCACCTTCTTGTCATCATGTCATCCACTTCCAACCTCTCTTCTGTCAGTGAAGTTGTACTGAGTGTAGCTTGGCAGATTGATTGGTTTTACATTCAGCTTTTGTTCAACAGAGATATCCCCGGCATCCAAGTTAGGCAACTGGACACCAGCCAATCAGCAGCTTATTGACTTAGAGCTACCAGGCTTCATGGTGGACAGACACAGGTACACACTGGACCTCTGGTATAGATTGGGTCCTCAACCTTCATATCACTGTCAAATACCTATGTCCATTTTTTGGTGACATTAGACAACATGACCAGATCACTAGCCCTGATACAGCATGCAGTCCACATTCTTGCAGCTAGAGGATACTGTGCCTCGTGTTTGATGTCCAAAGTGGTTGGTCTATACAGCTATTCATCTGATAATCACCATCTAGAGTCATTCTTGGATGAGTTTGCAGTAGAAACATTCAGCTTCCTTTTGTGAGGAATCCCACAGAGACAAAGGGAGAACATGCACATTTTATACTGACACTGGTCAGAGGTCAGGACTGAATCTTGTAGCTTCTGCATGGGAAGCAAATACTTTATCCAAAGAAAAACAGGCCAGCACCAAACAAGTGGAAAAATAATCATTTATTCAATCATGGCAACACCAACAAGATGAAGTGCAAAACATTGCACCCAAAATCAGACCACTTTTGGCAAATAATGCCTTCCTCGGTGACAACAAAAGCATATGTAATGCAAAAACTTATATACTAAAATAGTACAAGCAAGACACCATGTCATTGGTTAATCATAAATGATCATTAAGACCTGGGGAAAAAGTCCACCCAACTTAATAATCCAACTTGTTTCCTTCTTATTAAGTAAAGGATGCCAACCTAGTTTGTTAGTTCTGTCACCCTGAAGTTTATCAATAATCATAAATCTAAATATAGCAGCACTGTATTTAACAGTATGTCTATATAAGGCACTAGAGAGTCTCTTATTCCTAATGTCACTAAAGTGTTTGACATGCATATAGGGAGCGGATGAGAAGTTTGGCCAACATAAAAAGCAGCGCACGAACAAGTCACCAGATAAATTACCCAATCACTGCTACAATTCGCAAAAAAACTTGACATCATAAATCGTGCTAGTATTTTTCTAGAAAACTGCTTAGACTTAGGCATAAATTTACAAAAAGAACAATGTCCACAAGAGATAGAACCAATCAACCTGTCCCCAGTGAGTGTCAACTGTTGGTGAGATGATCCACTGCCTTTACAATGTTTATAATGGCTAAAGTGGGAGCCCGAAGTTTGACCCCTATGATAAGAAAATCTACATCTAGGTGTCAGAAATTCAGACAATACATCATTAGCCAATAAAATGTTCAAATGTCGGTCAACAATGTCCCTAAGAATATTGATGTTCCACCCAAAAGTAGTAACTAATCTAATAGTTGAAGCATCTTGATGAGATCTATCCCTTTATTCCAATAAGTTTGACCTAACCTGTGTAGATGCCCAGTTGCTGGCAGGCATAACATCATTTAACCGGTAACCCCTACCCTGGTACCTTCCAATAAGGTCCTTTAGGTAATATTCATAGGTATCGTCAGAGCAGCATATATGCCTAATGTGTAAGAACTGCGATTTAGGTATGTTTCTAACAATATGATGATGATGGAGGCTGCTAGCATGTTGTAAGCTGTTATATTCTGTATGTTTATGATACACATCACTACTAAGACTATCATCCAAATTCCTAATTATGGTAACATCCAAAAAATGTATATGTTCATTATCAAAATTGACCATAAATTCAATACCCCATTTATTGTCATTGAGATATTGAACAAATTCCTGTAAGTAAACACTATCTGATCGCCAAACCATCCAACAGTTATCCAAATATCACCTCCAAATATCACTCTCACCCAGACAAATATTATGACTGACATCATAAATCAGTTGCTCCTCTAAGTAACCCATAAAAAGCTCTGCATAAATGAGGGCAAAAGATGTCCCCATAGCTGTCCCTTTAACCTGCCAGTAACATTCCCCATGAAAATAAAACACATTTTTAGTCAGAAAGTGTTCTGTAAAACATACTAAAAGAGTGTTGAATCCAAGGGCATATAAATCTGCCTTATTCAACGAATATTGTAAAGCCTCCAAACCAGCCCAATGGGGTATGTTGGTATAAAGGGGCATAAAATCCTACGTACATAACAGCCACTCTGGAAACAATTGCATATCTGAAATTATTTTAAGAAACTGTGTGGTATCTTGAATTCTAAGATCTAGCAAGTTTTAACAAAGGTTGTAAATACTGTGCCAATAAGACAGACAGAGGTTCTGTCAGGGACCCTCTGCCCAAAACAATGTGCCTCCCCAGTGGATTCCTAAGATTTTAATGAATCTTCGGTAATAAGTATAGATATTGTCATTGGGGATCAAGAACTGTTAGATGATATAGATCAGAATCTGTAATAATACCTTCCTCCACAACATTCTATAAAACCCATCAATTTCTTGCTTAAATTTTATAGTTGGATCCAAAGGCATATGCATGTAAAACCTGCCATCCAATAGTTGTTTTTGGACTTCAGCAAAATAGGCAGCCAAATCGATAACAACCAGTGCCCCACCCTTATCGGCCAGGAGAATAACAATATTTTTATTGTTACTTAAGTTTCTAAGTTCCTGTTGTTTGGTCTTGGATAAATTATGTGGCAAGATTTTAGATTCATTCATCCTAAAATGTAAATCCTTAAGAACACAGTCCTGAAAGGTAGAAACATGTTTATTCATGGGGGGCATATAGGTAGATTTATGGAACCAAACGTCAGTAGATCTTTGAGACCCAACATCATTTTCAAAATATAATTTAAGATTAAACAAATGGCAAAAGGCAATGACATCATTAACAAAAAATATCTTCACCCACAATGTTCACGAAAGCCATGGATGCATTTTGTTGGGCCTGAGCCCACTCTTCAACCAACACATCATCTATTTGGTTAACTAGGGGTTGAATACGAATTCTAAGTCCTCTCGGAGTGATACGCTTGGTTTGATAAGCTTTAAAGAGTTTCAGATGCCAAACATTTGTCCTCAACATTTTCATACTTTTAGTTACCCGAACAAAGCATTGGGTCCATAAACTTGCTGAATCAGTAACCCCTACGTCTTCCATATCCCCAGAGGAGGAGCCTAGGCCAAAGGCCTGTAAATCATTTTTTGTCAGCTGAAAGAACCTGCAGTATTGTAATTAAATCCATAGTAGTGTAATGGTGAGAAAATAGTGAAAAAATGACAAAACAAATTGGGCACTGTACCCAAAGGATGCCTAGTACATAAAATCTTAAACCTAAGATATATCTGCCAGTCAAAACAGTAAGAATAAACCTAATTCACATATAGGGCAAACAAATGCACACTTGTAATAATCAGCTATATGTTATATCTTAGAAAACAAGTACCCTAGTTGATGATTATAACATGCAATATAAATCATGCCAAAATTTAACCCAATCAGTGTTGGTAATAACCACGGGACATGGAGAGACAATCCAAAAATAGCCAGTCCCCCACCACAAAATATTATATCAAAAGAAAAAATAATGACAGTACATAACAGCACTTAACTTGGTAAGATACAAAGGGTTGGATTCATAATGGTAGTTTAACTGCTAACAATATATATATCAATTGGTTGTTAAAAATATACAATCTTTAAGTAAGACACCAAAATGGTGACTATACTCAAGTCCGATATATGACCAAACAGAGCAGTCAGTGATATAAATGTTCTGAAAAGGCAAAAGTCTCACCACACAAACCCAAAATATTGTGTGTATGGTTCAAATACCACCTTCACTTCCGTATATCACAAAAATAAGGCAGTCAGTGGTGGAACGATACTAAGAAAACCAAGTTATCACTGACCAGAGTCAGAAAGTATTGCAAAATATAAATGCACCACCTTCATTCTAGCAAAATTCAGTTTTGAAGTCCTATCCAGCCCTTACGACCAGAAATGCTGTCAATATTCCATATAGTGGGTAGAGGAGAAATGAATGGCAAGCCAGTAAAACATTTTATACTGTAACAAGCATAAATGATTACCATACATATAATCACGTTTGCCAGAAAAAATCCACTCACACTGAAAACAATCGAGAATACAAAGATGAAAAGCAAGAGAACATTATCAATAGTTCACCATAACATGTAACAGCCATAATAAATGGCAATCCAACTCCCAGAAGATACTTTTGTTTTTTTAGCAAATACTTTAACTTTATGCCAACAGTATCATGCAAGTTATTATTATTATTTATCTATTGATTTATTTATTTATTTTGACTACTTATGTAATGCCTATCAATTTTAGTTTTCAGTACAGTAACTTAACATTACAAAGACATGTTAAGCAGATAAAGCTTTTTCCATTTTCCTCAATCTTTCCTCAGATTTTTAATACATTCAAGCTGATTATGTGCCTTCCTGTGCATCATGTGCATTACCTCTTCCCAAATAGCCAAGGATGCTGAGAGTCTGAGTAAAGTTTAATTTGGCAATGTACATGACACAGAAAGCTTTCAGTATACCACCATAATTCATTGTAGAGGTTGTGCATAATTATGAAGTTATGATGTATGAAATGTCTCTAAGGTCTGGAAATATTGCTGTAACACTGATTCACCAAGTAGTGTCATTTGACCCTGCATTGCTTTTCCATCCCATTAGGGACCACACCTATCCTGCTTGCTAAATTTACCTTTATACTTTTAAAGACAGGTGGAATGCACTTCAAATGAAGGGTGGCTCCCTTGTGTTGTAATCTGTGTCACCTCCTACTAATTAAATTTGCAATGATATTTTCATTGTGGTTTTGTACATACTTGTGCATTTGCTCACTTTCTGATTCTCAAATAGTCTGTATCTCAGACCAAAACTACATTTTAAAGAGAAAAGAGGCATTTCTGTATGATATTTATTTTTCATGAGGCAGAAATGTCATTAAGTGTTTGCTAGTGGTTCTCCTTATATGGACTTATGAATTGACATGTCTTAAAAATGTTAAGTCAGCATCCTAATTAGTACCACATGATAAAGATTCACAAAAGCTATTAGTTCCTTAGGGTAGGGCACTGACCACATTAGCCTTATGCTGCTATCACTGTGTATGCTGTGTCAACATAGGCAAGAAAAAAAAACAATAAGAAGGGTAACATGTTCATTGGAGTACTATGAAAAATATGTCTAATAATGGTGAGTTCTTTACATCAGTAAACTTTTGAAAATGTTTACTTCTCTCAAAGTACAATAAAGCTAAATAAATCAGATTAACCATTATATCAAAATACTGGTAGAAATTATGTGCCTGGATCCTTAATCCTTGGTCTAGAAGAAATGAAGCCCCAACTGTCACCCAGCTGACCTGAGCTCAAGTATCTGCTCATGCATTGGAGGAGGCAGAGTTGGGGTGGGGGAATGAGTGGCTTATGTCAGCTTATTTATTCAGGGTATAGGGACTGGATTTCTGCTGGCAGTAGGGATACACCCATCTGGTAGTTGCATTGTTTCTCCTAGTTACTGAGAGACCACTATTGTGAAGGTTACATGGGTGGAGAATGACTGAGCCAGTGTTGGCAGCAATGATGCTTATGACATCACACTTGATCTTCCCACTTAGGGATTCTCTGTCCCCTGCAAATCAAAACATCCGTACCAAGTCACATACATGATAATTCCATCCCAGCTCTCATTTCTCTGACTCTCTCTCTCTTTCTCTTTCTCTTATTAGGGTCATGGCAATAGAGTTAGTAAACCATAAAGTCAAACTCTCCCTGGAAAAGAAGGACCTACCTACAGGCTCATACAAGGGTTCAGCCAGACCCCAACTCAAAAAGAAGGTGATGAGAGGAGTGAAGATTATATCTGGCAGTAAGGACTGACAACAGCAGCAAGTGGTTAGGAAAGGCTAAAAAAAGTGAAACAATAGAGAATACAAAACTACAGTACTTAGGAATATGAATATTTTGCAGTCACTGCAGAGCAGTATCAGATGAATATATGACAGCTTTTCTAAGATAATGTCTATATGGCAGTAAATGTAACTATGCTTCCTCTGTTTTACAAGAAGAAGAATCATTCAGTCCCAAAGTTATAAATGTATGATTTAGGCTGTGAAACTTAAAAAAACTTGTTTATTTTACTTTTCCTATGAGTGCGTGTAATGATAAAGCATTGTTAAATATGGATACATTTCATTCTTTTATCTTAGCCAGTTGTATAATTAAGCAGCAACCCACGGATGGGTCTGGGTAATGCTAGATTTAATGTGAATAAAGATAGGGGCTTGCAAGTACGGCAAGTGCAAAAGGCCAACCACAGTTAAATCTTCAGAAAAAAAGAGCCAGGACAAGCATGTAGCACCCAAGGTAAATATTCTTTATTGTGACATCAAAATGTTTCAGACCGGTTTCGGCACACAGCCTTCATCAGTGATGCACAAACTTCCAACACAATTCCTTAAATATCAATTCAAAGCACTTATCCTTTGATGTCATTTCCTTCATATTTTAAAATTTGCCATTAAGGCCAGGTGTAAAAAGTGCCCCTAATTTAACTATCCACTTTTTTTCTTTATAATTAAGCAGAGAATGCCATTCCCTTTTACATCCATTATTATCTAATATTCTGTGCTTCCGCGGTGGAGCAGCGGTAGCGTTTTTGCCTAACAGCAAGTGGTTCTCCCATTCGATTCTCGGCTGGAGTGCGGGGAGTGCCTTCCATGTCGAGTCTGCATGTCCTTCCCATGGTTGGGTGGGCGTTTGAAAGACATGCGTAAATGGGCGTGTCTTCGTTGAAGGTTGAACGTCGAGCTGGCACCTTGGTGTTCATCAAAATTTACTGCCAATCATTAGCGGACAGAGTTCCGCTGTGGCGACCCCTAACCGGGAAAAGCCGAAAGACAACAACATTATCTAATATTCTGTCAATAAAGATAAAAGTAAATTTGGCAGAGTGGTGTGTTTGACAGTGTCTATACAATGCACTGGTAATGTGTTTATTACGAACTTCACTTAGATGTTCTGATATTCTCAAATGAAAGGGTCTAGATGTCTGTCCTATGTAAAATGAATAACAGTGACAGCTAGCTAAATAGATGACCCAATCTGTTCCACAAGTAGCGTAGAAATTGATGTCATACACATGACCAGTATTTTGGCTAGAAAACTGCTTGGTTTTGGATATATGTTGGCAAAATGAACAATGTCCGCATTGATAGCAACCTACTAACTTCTCCCCTACAATACTGAGTTGGCTAATCGATTCCCTATTTCTGGGCTGATTTTTATAATGAGAAAAATGGGACCCTATTGCTTTGCCACAACGAAAAGAAAAGGGACACCTATCTGGTAACCATTGGCTAAGCTCCTCATTGACCATCAAAATGTTCCAACATAAACGTCAGCCCAGCTCCATAGTACTGCAGCTTCCTGAATTTTACTTTCCTTTCATGAACTCTTTTAGATTAAAGTTAACCCACTTGACTCCTAGGCTAGCAAATTTCATCCTACCTTTCCAAACCAGTCAGAGCAGGGCAGCTATAGGCAAAGACATCCTTCTGGCTCAACTCAAATATGGGCTTCCCATAATAGCCACAGCCCAAGAAAAACTCTTCCATGGTATAGACTACTGAAAACAAAATTTGTCACTGCAACACTAACTCACCTTCTCATGATCACCACGACCTCACCATCAAAAAAGCCAAATGAGTCTCAATGCAGCACAGAGTAGACTTCTACATTCTCTCATCTTCAAACTTCTCTATCTTAACTCATTCCTATTACTAGCTGCCAAATTTTATACTAAACACACACTATAACCTGAGATTCTTCCCTCAAACAAACCTGGCCCCACACATGCACATATTCCCTCACTCAAAAACCAGGCGACACTGCATCAATCACTCTTTCTCCATCCTTACTCCTAAAATATGGGAATCCTTCCCCTCCACCTAAAGGAACTACAACTCCCTTCCATAGCTTCAGAGCTGAACTTGAAAAAATTCCTGTAAAGCAAATCAAACTGCATTTGTCCCACAGCAGACCGCATCATGTCAGGGCCTCTCAACCTCTAGCCTTACACTTTCTCAACCACTAACACCTCTTAACACTAACTCATCCACCCCTCACTCCACTCCCCCACCTCTGCCCTCCCTGGCTCTCATTAACCCACAGCATTTCCACCCTGATTTAAACCTAAAATATAATCATGTAAATTTGTAAAATATGCATTAATCTCAGAAATGTTGCTACATCTGTTAATTGCTACTGTATAGTTTTTGTTATATATTATTACATTATGTTCTGTTTTTGATATGTATAGCTGACATCAGACTAAGTGAGCCCTAAACTAAAACTGTGGCAGCTGCTGCATTTACAAGGTAAGTCCTGAACCTAGAGTGTATGATTTAATAATAATGTGTGGCATATCCTTGTGTTTTATTACTTGGCAAGTAAAAGGTGGGAGATTTGTACAGAACGTACCTTAACATGTGGCAGCAGAGACTTATTTGACTTATATGTATCCATTACTAAGTAGTAGGACTCACGCATCAAAGATTCACACACAGTCATACCTCTCAAAAGTACTGATTATCACTGCATGTCCTCAGTTTAGCACCATAACCTTATACTGAAAAATCATTAAAGAGAAAGGTTAGAAATTAATGACTCTTACCGCACTTTTTGGCCACCAAACCAGGACCAAAACACTTAAGGTGGAGGAGTATCCATATTCACCAAGGATATTCACGCCACCAGGCTAATTGCACAACACAATATGTCTGAAATTCTCCAGGTGCAACTAACACTAAGTCTGACTGCAATCCAAATTGTAGCTTGTTACAGATCCCCCACCATGCCCCAAGATTCTCACTACACCTTTCTAAACATACTGGAAAATATTAAGATACAACCAAACACCCTAATACAGGGTGATTTCAACTAACCTGCCATTAACTGGGAAGACTACTCATTTACCAACACCTTTGCCCAACAGTTCATGCCCTGGAGCAACTAATCCTTAGTCCCACCAGGGGCTCCAATATCCTAGACCTGGTTATTACCAACATGGGAAATCAATGCTTCACACCTATGGTCACCATCTCGTTGGTCAGGTCTGATGGTAAGCTAAACACCGTTGACATCCACATCCCACAACCACCCCCCAGTAAGGAAACCTCTGTAAAAAACCTCTCCAAAGCCAACTTTATGCTACTCAAGTCAGAAGTGACATACTTCATGACACCCATGCAGAAGGGAACTGAAAGTTCGACTGCTGAATCCTACACTAAGGCACTGTATGAGCACATCCACTCGTGCATGAATCGTGTCATCCCAAATAGAACCAATACGCTCTCCTTCAAAAAAAGGAAGCCAATCTGGTGGTCCTCTGCCATAAACAAACTTTACAACAAACGGAAGAAACTGTTGCAGAAAAGAGGAAAATCCCAGGATGCAAAAAACTCCCTTACCAGCCTCAGTAAGAAGCTGAGATCCCTCATAAAAATCCTCCAAAGCTAGTTATGAAAATAAAATTGCCAAAGATTCCTAAGACACCCATAAGGCATTCTATAGCTATGTCAAGAATCTAAATGGCAATGTTCAGATCTGCTCAGAGCTACAACAGAATGGCATTAAATATACTGATCCCAAGGATATTGCCAATATCCTAGCAGATCGATTCAGTGCCAACGTCACCCCCCCACTCCCTAACGGGCCCATCCCAATACCAAAAGATTGCCTGTAATAACAGCCACACAGGTAAAAACTACACTCTTCAAAGCTAATAATACAGCATCCATGGGACCAGACGACATCCCAAGCTGTGTACTACATGAACTACAAACTGAACTGGCACCTCATCTAAGTGTCATGTTTAATCATAGCCTCACCTCAGGCTTCATGCCCACTGAGTGGCACACAGCTACAGTTATCCCACTCCACAAGGGAGGAGTCCACCTTGGATCCTGGAACTACCACCCCATCAGTCTGATGAGCCTAATCTGCAAGCCCATGGAACGTATTATCATGGAACTTATAAACAAAGACACTGGCAACCTTCAAACACTGGACCCCACCCAGTTTGGGTTCGTGAAGGGCCGATCTTGTCTCCTGAACCTGATTGACTTCTTCAAATTAGTCTCCAGAGCTGTGGATGAGGGCAAGGCGGTCCACACAGCTTATCTGGACCTCGCCAAGGCCTTTGACACCATCCCCCACTCTGGAATCATAGATAGACTTACTAAGCTGGGCATTAATCCCTACGTCACTTGATGGGTTGCCAACTGGCTTACTGACAGAACCTACACTGTAAAAGTAGCCAACTCTAAATCCAGCTATAGACAAGTGACAAGTGACAAGTGGAGTACCTCAGGGTTTAGTCCTGGCACTGCTCTTGTTTGGCATCTACTTCTCTGAAGTACAGGCCAACAATAATGGACTCTGGCTAGCACAGTTTGCAGATAACTGCAAACTGGGAGCCATTATTGAATCCCCAAATGATGTGGATACTCTACAAAAGGGCCTTACTGAAATAGATGCTTGGTGCCAGAGCCATGGGCTCAAACTCAATGCCAAGAAATGTATAGTTATCCCCTTTGGGAAAAAACATGTACCCGTGAATTACCACATAGGTGGCAGTACACTAAACACCAAAAGTGTGATAAGAGGCTTAGGGACACAGGTGGACAGTTGCCTCACCTTCGATAACCACAGCTACACAACAGTCAGGAAATCCTTCTATGTGGCACACCTCATCACTAAGGGCTTTTCATCCAGAAAAAAGGAGGTCATTGTCTCACTGCACTCATCCCTCATTAGACCCATTATAGAATACAATGCACCATTTGGTATGTACCTCACAAGACAAAAAGGCCACAGAAATACCTCACTAAAAGAATCACAGGACTAAAGCAGATGCCCTATGCTGACCATCTAAAAAAACTTCAGCTATACTCTGTCGCATATCATCTACTCAAAGGTGATCTCTGCTTAACATAAAAGGCCATGTCAAACCTAGAGCTGTTGGACATGCTACACTTAAAGAAATCCCAAACCCTCAGAACCACATGCTCCAGGGATCTAAACCTTGTCATCACAATGAACAAAACATGCTGGGGGGATAGGTTCCTGAACCAGAGACTCCCCAGACTTTGGAATAGACTGCCCATACATGTCAAGCAGAGTACCTCTTTGGCCCTCTTCAAAAGAAACCTTGATGATTGGATGGGAGATAGGAAATTCACCCTGGGGATCACATCAGTTGCCCTGCTAGACAGGGGTCCAGGGAAGTAAATATTGTGGGAAGAAATATCCAGGGAATTGTTATGGCTAGGCTTGTATAGGCCCTAGGGCCAATAGCCTAGTACCAGCCTATGAAAATATGAACCTATGATACTCACTGCAGTTTTTGACTTCACAACACACAGAAGATCATTCACTATGGGGGCGTGGCCAAGGATGAACACAGGATAGCAGCAGTTTTCTTCACCTCCACCAACATAACTACACTGACAGGAAATAATTACTTCAAAATTCAACTAATGTAATAATTTTCTTTCTAAAAACGTTTGGAATATCAGTATCTTGAATAATATCTAAAAAAGAAAGAAAATTTAAATAATTTTCCTGTCAGAAATCTTCTTGGAAATTTCTCTCTCATCACCTCTGTTCAGAATGAGTTCCAGTAAGGCTAACAGTCAGGATTCCAGCATCAAGAAAGAGCTTCAGTCTTTACTATCAACTATTCAGCAACTAACAACTAAAATGGACAGACTGGATGTTAAAATTGATAACTTTATAGAAAAAAACACAAAACAAATGGATTTGTTACATCAAGATTTACAACATCAGAAAGCTCAGATTACAGGTATAGAATAGACACTTAATGATATGGACAACAGAATTCAGGAAGAAGAAATTAACATTGAATTCTTATTGAAACAGAACACACACCTTCAATCCAAACTAGATGACTTGGAAAACAGATCCAGATGCAATAATATAAGGATTTTTGGACTGCCAGAAAATATAGAAGGTAACAACATTACATCCTTTTTAAATACTTGGCTTCCCAAAACTTTAGATCTGTCAGAAGCATTTTCTTTTGGTATTGAAAGAGCCCATAGGTCTTTATCTAATTCTAATATAAATAAAAAGTACCCTAGATCAGTTATTGTAAGATTTTTATCATCTTATGACAAGGAGATGGTATTAAAATCTGCATGGGCTAAAACACCTATAAAAATTAATGAGGCAACTGTGCGTTTTGACAATGACTATTCTTCCTTGGTAATAACAAAAAGAAAAGTTTTTCTGCCATTAATAAGAGTGCTTAAGAAAGCACAGTTCAAAATTCATCTTTTATTTCCTTCCAAACTAAAAATCTTTTTACCGGATGGCCCTAGAATTTTTGAAGACTTGGACTCTGCTTTGCTGTATATTAAAAAAAATAAAATATTAGATAAAATAGAAGATATGGAATGGGCAATTCCTTCGCTTAAGAGGATGGCAACAGGAACTTCTTGGAAGACTTCAGAGAAGCAAAAAAGACTAAAAAACAAATGACATGTTTTATATTTCTTTGAACTCTTTAATTACAGTTACTACATTTTCAAGAAAGCCACAAATATCTTAAGGATTTATTCAAAGTTATTTTTTTGTGTGCAAAGAACTGATTTTTGTTTTATAAATAATCAAACTTCCTGAGGAACAAATAACCTGATATGAATCAACTTGTTTCTCTTTGTGATAAAGAGACCTAAGGTTAGTAATTTGATACATTTCCTTTCTCTTCTTGTTTTAAATAATGGCATTCTCTTTAAACTAAATATTTAGTGAAGGGTGGGGGAGGGCAGAGAGAGGGGTTAGATGAAAAATAGGAAATAAGGGGAAAAATAATTTATTATTTCTTTATAATTATTTATGCTGTTTAAATACTGTTGCTATATATTATACCATGACTTAATTGCTTAATACATGATTTCATATAATATGTCATGATATAATTGCAGTTAACTAGAACTAAAGTAGTTGAAAGTAATATGTCTCATGTTCTACTTTATTAAAACAAACAGCAAGTAAAATATCTTTGTAGATATTCTTTGTAGGTCCCTTTTTTTTTTTTTTTTCCTCTCTCTTTTCTCTCTCTTTCTCTTATTTATAAAGTTATATGCTTCTGATAATAATGATATGTATATGTAATAAGCTCTGAATGAGAAAATGAAAAGGGGCATATAAAAATAAGTTGTGTTTATGTTAAACAACTGAAGGCTTGGTTTCACTGTCATAGAGACTGTAATGACTTGTAAAGTGCTTTGAGAAGGTTTTGCACTGTTTAGATCCATTTGTATTACAAAATGAATGTTTGTCACTTACTTTTATTAAAATTCCCACCAGAATGTTATGGGAGACAATCTGGGATGTGGGTTACCTCGTGAATAGTGTCCTTGAGTCATTTTAAAAGCTTCAACAGTCAGAAAACATGCAGAGAAGCTGAAAGCAGCCATTTTGAACTTTGACCCCTGATTTCACACTGACACATCGCAAATTCAAGAAGTAAACTGTTTCAGGAAGTAGAACTGCTGTAAATGCGGTTTTGTGATGAAAAACGAACTTTATAACATCTAAATGTGAGTTTTTCTTTATAATAACTTACTTATTTAAGATGTAACTTATAAAATATAAAAGTTATAATGATTTTAAGTGACTTAATATGCCATAGTAAACAAATGAGATATTTTAGAAGGCATAGAAGGTAAAACTCATGCACACTTGTTTTTGAAAGCTTATATGACTGCTGCACTTTAATGTATATAGATGCTTATGATTTAAAGATATGTAATGTTATAAATCATTTGCCTTGACTAACAGACAAGTATATGTATCATTATGATTATATTTCAGAAGAAATTGTCATGTGACATATTTTAAAGCTGCAGTTCAGATATATAAAATACAGCTGGCTTTCATCACAATGATTTATGTATAACTAGGGACCAATATTGCTGTGTAGTATGTTCTTTTAACTTATACATGGGAATAATTATTTTATTTAATTGGCAATAATAAATATGAGAAGGAAGCTTCTGGTGCAAGTAATTTAAAGTTTTAAAGCTTTTAACTGTATTGCTATGGCAGAAAGAGGGAATACCCTAATATAAGTAATGTCTGAGTCATAATTGCCTAAGATAATAAATGTTATTGAATTCAAATGAGCATAAACATATAATAAGAACTTATTCTTACAAACTTTTATTAAACTACCATATGGATATTCCCCTTTCTCTCTCTCTCTCTCTCTCTTCTTTGCTCCCATTACCAAGATTGTTAGAATGCTATTTTGATTATGAGTTTATTATATAGAATAGATGTATATAGCAATATTAGTTGTTTTTAAATGTTTTATATGTTTATATGAAGCTGTTATATAAATTGTTTAGCCTTGTTATAGTAGATATTCAAATTAAATGAGGTTAACTTTAGTTAATAATAGTTAGTATCGAATTAATTTGGTGGCAGCTGAAGTACTGCTGCTTAGGATAGGGGGATAACTTGAGTGGTATTTGCTACTCGAAGTTGGAGTTTTCAACTCCAGGCTGGGTGCACTGTTTAATCCAAACATTATTTTCATCTGATTATTGTTGTGTGTATATAGTTTTGACATCCACATCACATTTTATAAACTCATTGTCACTACAAATAAAAGTGAAAATTACACAAAATTTCATAAGATTTTCATTAAATACAGCTATAATTAATAGAACACCTAAAGGAAGAGACATAATAATACTTATTTTAGTAAATGTTATTCTGATTATATGTTTTATATGTTTATAAAAGTTAAATGGTATCTCTAAAAGGAATTTCTTTAAACATTAATGGATTGAATAACCCATGTAAAAGGGCAAGTTTAATGAGATATATTAATTTGCATAGAGCCAATTTAATATTCCTTCAAGAAACACATCTCCTGAAAAAGGATATAGATAAATTAGCCACTAATAAATACACAGTCTTGGTTAGCTCAGAACACACACAGAAAAAAAGAGGAGTGGCTATCTTATGGAACAAAAATATGCCCATACCTAAAACTATTAAGTCTTATAAAGATGATAAAGGAATGTTCTGTATGGTTACAATACAGATTAATGGGAAAATATATACATTAATCAATGTATATTGGATACCAGGAATTGGCATTAATACAGTGAAACACCATCTCAATAAGATTATATCATTTTCTATAGGAGATATTATTTTAGCAGGTGATTTTAATTGTATCCTGCATGAAAAAGATACTACTACTATAGGGAAAAGGAAAATTACATCTAATGCAAAACATTTAAAGGATTTTATTAATTTATATCATTTGAATGATATTAATAATCAGATAGATTCTAAATCATTACCATACACTATTTTTTCTAACAGATATAAAACTTATTCAAGAATAGATAGAGTCTTTATTTCTAACCAACTGATAACAGACTTAATTAATTCCAAGATCATTTCATGTCCTATATCAGATCATAATTCAATTGTCTTTGAATTTATGGTAAAAAGTACTTATAATGTTCAGATCAAAAGAATACCAGCATACTTAACTCAACTAAAGGACTATAAAGATTATATACTTACAGAGGTGCAACATTTCTTAGACTTAAACACTACACCTGATGTCTCCATTATTTACATCTGGGATGCTCTAAAATCATATTTATATGGACAAAGTATCAGATGGTATAATAATAAAAGGAAATCTTGGGACAAGGAATTAATAGATATTCAAAGCAAATTAGACTCATATAAACATAATAATAAAGAAAATATTATGGACAAAAAAGTCATTGAAGAAATAAATAAATTAAATGAGAAATACAAAGAAATTTTAAGCCATAAAGTCAAAATAACATTAGAGAAATATAAGTTTTTGTCTTACTCAATAAGTCCCAAATACTTACATAGACTTAAAAATAAAACAAAAAGGCTGAATAAACAAAATCACATCAAAGAAATTTTCTCTCAGGAAAAAGAAGAATGTTTCTAGTTTACCAGAAATATTAGATGAATTTAGAAATCACTTTCATAAAATTAACCACAATAACATTAATATGGATTCTAAAGATAAAATAAAGAAATTTATAACTACAAACATGAACAAAAAACTTAATAAACAACAGACTAAATTAATAGATAAAGATATTTCATATACAGAGGTTATTACACAAATAAACAAACTTAAATCAAACAAAGCACCTGGTAATGATGGTATTATACCAGAGATTTATAAAATTCTTCCTAAGAGTACCTACTCATTAATACATAGGGTTTTCATTTCAGCTCAAAATGAGTTATCAACTCCCCCATCCTGGCAATACACATGTATTTCACCAATTTTAAAACCCAATAAAGACCCAACCAGATGCACTTCATATAGACCTATTTCATTACTTAATGTTGACTATAAAATGTTCATGAATATTTTTGCTGACAGATTAAAGACAATCATTCCAGGTATAATAGATATAGATCAGACAGGCTTTATTATAAATAGAAATACTTTTGATAATATAAGGAGAACTTTAACGCTAATTGATTATGCAAACAGGAAAAAGAAAGACTTAACACGTATCAGTCTTGATATAAGTTCAGCATTTGACTCAGTAAGTTGGGACTACTTGTTTATCTTATTGAAGTGTACAAATTTCTCTGATGCATTTGTGAATTTAATTGAACATCTATATAAAGGAGCATTGGCTTACATTAAGATAGGAACATATGTCTCACAAAAAATACCCATATTGAAAGGTACAAAACAAGGGTGTCCACTTTCACCACTATTATTTACTTTAATAATGGAGCCTTGGGCTAATTTGATTAGAAACAGCACTGATATAGAAGGATTTGATATAGATGAAAATACAATATCTAAAATTCAACTTTTTGCAGATGATGTTCTAATTACGTCAGCAGGAACTAACTCTTCTATGCAGTCATTATTTGATAAAATGACAGATTTTAAAAATATCTCTGGTTTGATATTTAATGAAGAAAAAACTAAAATATTACCAATATACGCACGAAAAAATGTCCTCACTAATGATTTTCACAAATATATACCCAACTCAGGTCAGATAACTTACTTAGGCATAATATTAACTAAAGATATTAAATCCATTATACACAATAATTATAGTAACGGTCTTCATAATATACAAAATCTTTTCAATAGCTGGAACAATATGTTTTTTACCATGGAAGAGAGACTCACAATTATTAAAATGATAATATTCCCTAAGATATTATACTTAATACAATCAATAATACTCCCACCTACAAAAATAATTATTAAGAAATTGAATTCACAAATGTTACATTTCTTATGGGCACCTAATAGACCTAGGATTGCATTAAAGAAACATACTAATAGTTGGTCTCAAGGGGGCATTTCATTTCCAGACTTTAATTTATATGCTATCTCTTCTATTATAAAAGTTATTACTTTGTTAATAGATCAGTCATATGTTGCAAAATGGAAGGAATATTGGGAACTAATTAGCATTCACTTCATGAAAATATCATTAATACACAAAAATACTATTGTAAATAACCCCATGTTATGGTTACTAAAAGAATTTTGTACCTCATCTATTACACCAAAATATATAGCTAGTTACCCATTAAATATTATTATTAGATATCGTAACTTTATATTTATGCATCCTAAATATAAGGAATGGAATTTTATCCTATTCCCTATAATGTATACACAAGGTATTCTTTTATCATCCACCTCTGAAAGAATTCTTCTAGTCACAGAGAATGATTTAAAGTATTGGTATCAGTTGCTGTCTGACAATAAAGTAAAAAATTTAGATTTCTTAAAGCAAGAATTTGATTTGAGAGAAACATGTTGGTTAGAGATTCAGACTTTTAGACAACATCTTATTAATAAACTTGATTTAATGTCTTTAACACTTAAAGAATCTGTCCCAATTCTGATTGATTACTTGATATTAAATTTACAACATAGGGTTTCTGATAAAGGCAAGCTCTCACACATACATAAAATTATTAGAGAAGAAACACATTACAGTTCAGATACTTATTGGAATTATTTCATTTCCATTAATGGTGAATCACCTAAACAACAAGATAAACAATATATATTGGAATCTGCTTATAAAACTACTTCTTCCATTAATTGGAGACTTTTTACTTGGAAATTTTTACATAGATCTTTCTATACACCTTTAATGATGAATAAAATAAACAATAAAGACAACTTATGTAAGAGATGTAATGTAGAAATAAATGCTGATTGGGCACATATGTTTTATGATTGTATAAAATTGAAGGAATATTGGATGTTAATCAATGATTTTTTGCAGGCTCTTTTCACAGATAATTTCATTGTCTCTAAATCACTTATATTATTTAACACTCCTGTTCCTAAAAATGTTAAAAAAGTTAAACTTCCCTTATTATGGTCTATTCTAGCAGTGGCTAGAAAAATAATAACCAGAAATTGGATTTCAGATACTCCTCCTTCATTTAATGAATTTAAAAATGTTATGACTGAAGTGTGTCATATGGAACTAATGACAATAAAGTCAAGAACCACTAGAAAAACGTCTTACTATACTATATGGGATACTTTACAAAAAAAGTCTTAGTTTCATTAGTAAGACATTACAGTTTAATCAATTGATTTGATTTGTAGTGGATGTCTCTGTAAATATTTTGGTTGTTTTATCAAATGTTATAACTATTTACATTTTAACTGCTTGTATAAGATTGTTATATTTATTTTGTATGTTAAAAACAATAAACTTGTTTTAAAAAAAAAGATCATTCACTATAAGGTTGGGAAATTTTGATGCTATCAACTGTCTAACTTTCCAAGGTTAATATATGTCAGAGTTACAGTTAACAGTTCAACACCACAAATAAAGATATACTAAGCATTAAGTTAGTTATGCACCCTGAGCATCAGACACAAAGCTTATGCATCCCTGAATGCAAAAGATAGAAAACAGGTTTGTGGCACTGTTATCATCACTTGCACAGTGTTGAGTTGAGAGACTAGGAAGTCTAGGCTGACACAAAAAGTCAGTGAGTGTGTGTGAGTAAGAAAGAGAAGCCAGCAGACAGTTGGATACACCAACAAATGGCCAATGAGAAAAAATGAGTAACTTTTTTGTGTGTCTCTGTAGGGGTCCTCCAGGTGAAATTGGTATGTGACTGTCTGCATGAACACAGCCGAGCACTGTGCTATCCCTATGTCTTGGCATGTTGGACAGGTGTGAGCCATGCATGATAGAGGTGGCAGTTTATCACTGTCATCCCCGACCATAACAACTTGTTCTGCCAGGAGTTGCACTGGCACATCCACACCCATGATCAGATGCAGTTCTGCTACCTGAATGTGACTGATGTCTGCTGGATGAGCTCCCTTCACGGGGACACCCAGGACCATGACCCCATGGCCTGCCATGTCTGGGTGTGCACAGCATATTCATTGATGGAGCAGTGGAAGTACTGCAACTCTCAGATTGTGATCAGGCATGGCTACGTTGACTGATAGTAGATGATGTGGCTGACCTACACCCATGTGAATGCCATTCCTCTCCCAGCAGACGTTCCATCACAGACAATGCTCATTCCATGTCACTCATCCAATCCATTGAATCTCAACATGGTGGAGGCAGTCACACATGTCAGACTGTGCCACATCTGCAACTCTGAAGCACCTTTGGTACCATGCCTGTGTCTCCATCATGGCCCTAAATATACATTGCACCAGGTGGAGGAGGAACAGCAGGCCCCCTTCCTGCACCCCTATCAATGCTCCTGCATGACACCTCACTCACACTTTGGCTATGGCAAGACTCAACAGGCACTGAAGCCATGGTAGCCACACTTCCTGATCAATGGCCTCACCCTCCACCTGTCCAATATCTATGGCCTCATTGGAATGGGTACACATAGGCCTACTGTCTGGGTCCAAAGGAATTGCATGGGATGGCTGTATGTCAACCTCAGTGTCAGATTCAACCTCTGTGCCCCCTGACTGTGCATCAGTTTGGCCACCATCATCAACAGAGCCTGCTGATACACTGACATCAAGTGGCAGAGGGGCCACATTCCCACTGTCATGATCACCTGTGATTAAAAGCAACAAACACGTGAATACATTAATACCTACACTACTATACTGCAATATATGCTAACAAAGTAACAGAGTTTACTATATGCAGAAGAGATTCTCCTCTGTAATCCAGATGGTCCTGGAAGAAGCTAAGCAGGAAGTAAGAACAACATTATTACAATTAACTGTAACACAGAGAGTAATAGTTTTACACCTTTATATGTCCATTAAGTATACTTTCAATAAGAAAGTGGTTGTCAACTCAAACCTAAGCTAATAACTGTAGCAATCTTTAATGCCCTTCAGAAAAAAACATGTGACACAGATCTAACGTATTGATTTCACTATACAACAGTATTCAACTGTTGAGATAGCAATGCCTACCTGGATGCTCCTCCTGAGATGTGCTTGCTGTCTCAGACACTGTTGCTCCCATATCCAGGACATGCTGTACTGCAGTCTCCTGTGAGCTGTCTGGATTGATGATATTGGCCAGGAACTCTTCATTGGATGTTAATGGTCATTTCCTAGCAAGCCCTCCTCTGATACCAACCTGGTCATGACCCACTGCAGCTGTTCTCCTCTGTGGAGATGTGATCATGTCAGTGGCCCTGTGGTGCACTTGCTCATATGTCTTGCCGTGGCCACCCACAGCATTCAGATCAGCAACTATCTGTTGCAAAAATTTGCATTCTATGTGCCTTATCTTCCTATCCCCTTTCCAGCATAAAAGCACCATGTTGCCTAAACCTGGTTCTCATCATTGGTAAAAGAGGCTCTCCTAGAATTTACATGCTTGGGTGAAATACTACTGGGTATTCTAAAAGACAACAGAAGGATAAATTGTTTCCAAATAAAACAGAAAATGTAGCCACTCAGTATTACCTCCTGTAGAAACACACAACAGTCTACAGATGTGAAATATGAACAGTGGGCAGGATGCAAAACAAGGAGAGAAACAAAAGCAACATACCCTTGTTTGTGTCATAACAGTAACTCACCTTCACCCCCCCCCCCACAAAAGAACAGTCTATCATTGTCTGTGCTATAACAGTAACTCACCTTTGCCCCCCCCCCCACAAAAAAAGAACAGGAAAATGACACATGTGGCTAACAAGCCATCTTTGAAATGCTAAAAGTGCTGTCAAAGGAACTGTCCATGAAACATCTGTACATATTTATCACACAACATTCTATTTTCATGTATTGGCAATCATGTATACCTCTAAAATGGCTTGTCAGACATGCTTACACCATAAATACACTTCTAACTAATGCATGCAAATAAAAGCATAAAAGCCTTTGCTTCAGGTTTTTCTTAAATGCATTCTAGCATATGCAGTATGTAGCTGACCAAATGGAAGCATGCCTTCTGAAGTTTAGTATTCCTCTGTACAGATATATCCTGATGAAATAACATTATATGCAATCTTCCCAACATAAGCAATTCTTCTCACCATCAGTTTGCCTAGCTACATGGTTGCCTTTTTATATGGTGTAGATTAAGGACTGTTAGCACAGTGAGGATACAAATGAGGTGTCAACTCATTAGAATTGCTGAGTCCCAAAAAACTGGATCTGTGTAGGAGATGTAAACATAGTGCAGGCACTCCCTCAG
The DNA here is from genome assembly GCF_019279795.1 of Protopterus annectens. NCBI lineage: Eukaryota > Metazoa > Chordata > Ceratodontiformes > Protopteridae > Protopterus > Protopterus annectens. Next base: position 1,327,845,953 of record NC_056731.1, on the reverse strand, counting down.
TGTTTGTTTTTAATGAATTCCAACTTTAAATGATTAGTGGCTGAGAGAAGGAAAAGACAATAGCACTGCAGGCTGCCTTACTTCTATTGGGTGTGTTAGGTTAGATCAACAAAGTCCAAAGGTGCAAAAATGAGAGAATCAGGATACCATCCACAATCGACTTTATTATGAAAATATGTACAGGCACGAAAAAGCGTTAAAACCATAAACGCCTTACAAATTGAACACAGCGTTTTCGTCTTATTGTGTAGACTTCCTCAGATAAAACACCATATCAAAAAGAACCTGTATTTAAAACTTAATTCATTAAATAATTAACCAATGAATGAACTGGTTGACTTAAATGTTTTAAAGACACACAAACATATATATTACCAGAAAGGGAAACATCACTTTTAAAATATATATCTAGTTTCACTTTACATTAAAAATATATCAATTCAAATGCCTTTTAATAAATAAAGATTATGAAATACATGGTTATGAATAACATGATATATAAATGTGATAAAAACCTTCTTGTTAAAAACAAATAAGATGGGAGAAAATTTTATGAAAATACATATTTTCATAATAAAGTCGATTGTGGATGGTATCCTGATTCTCTCATTTTTGCACCTTTGAACGTTTTTCATTGTTTGGATTTTGGTGCAATATCCACTATTTAGTTTTAGATCGACAAAGTGTTAGATGTAAGGTTGGAAATGTAAGTAAGCAGCACACTAGTCACAGGTTGTGTTCCTTAACATCCAACCTACCCATCATTTGTTAGCAACTGCATATGATATTATTTCCACTTAATATCATCACACAGTTTGAGGTCAATGATACAGAATGGCTTACACACTGCATGTCTCAGATTACTGCTCAAATAAATGAAGAATGGCCAACAAATACAGAAATGTAAGACAGAGATGTATATTTGCAAGCATTAATAATGACAGGTTGTGTGATCACCAGGCGCACTACATCCAAAACTAATAAATGTACAAATAAAACCTGTATGGTTTGATATCACTGTAGATGCTGTTACAGTTGGTTGTGTGAAGATTGAGTTCAGTCTTTGCTGCAAAGCTGTTTGTGTGGCAAAGAGGGATAAGGCACCCATCCTGTGTTCTAGAGTGAGAGTTCAAATCCAGATCTATGTAGAAATATCTAATGAATACTAACATTTTCTGGTGCGTATGTCATAGAGGGTCTATATTACATAATCGAAGAGACACTTCTTTGAATATGTAATGATCGACCCCTAAACACCGAAATGCGAAAACCGTGAATGGCCAAAATGGCAAATTTTTTCTGGGGAAAAAATTCAGTTGGCCGTTCCCGGAGTTTATCCTTTACCCCAACGTAGAGTGATCTTGGAGTTGGTATATTTAGTCGGGGGGGTGTGGGGGCACAGCCCTCCATGTCAGGGTTTGTGGGGGCAAAGCCCCCCACCTAAATTACATTTGAAGTGTTTGTCTTGTTTTTATGGCCATTCGTGTTTTTTGCATTTCGGTGTTTAGGGGTCGATGATTACATATTCAAAGAAGTGTCTCTTCGATTATGTAATATAGACCCATCATAGATTGCTTTTCCTTATTTCAGCTACATCTCTTTTTTTTTCTTTTTTTTTTGAGGGGGGTACTGTTTGAGCAATGTGTGCAATCATGGGAAATGGCCAGACAGGGCCCAGACAGCCAAAAATAGAAACCTGATACAGTCAATTAATATTACTGGGCATCATGCAAACCCACTACGTGATGTTGCAGGGTGGTTAACAGTGTGACCTTAAGAATGATTAGTAAAATAGGGAATGTCATGTAACTAGTCCTGTGGCAGCAGGTAGGGCTGGAGTACAGATGGTCCTAGGTTGTAGTACAGGGTGTGCAACCTTTGTTTTACTGTTGTAACATTGCAGTTTTTAGAAATGAAATACAACATACACTAATGTTTTCTCTGCCTTCTTGTAGCAACAGGTGTAAGTGTATGACTGCCATACACATGGTCCTTGATTCAAATACAGGATATTACATACACATTTATTGTTATTCCACTTCCCATTATAGTCACAATCACTAATGACACTTGACATAGTGGAGCTGATATTAATTATATTTATGAGGGTTGTGACACTAGTATTGTGTCAGTTTTTTATGTATATATCTATGTATTATCACATTTATTATCACATGTATGACTGTGGGTATACTGTGTACTATATTCCTGTAAGTATATTTCTAGTATCTGAAACTTCATATTTGCCTAACACACATACACAACTACCTGTACATCCAATAACCTGGAAATTGCAACTGCAATTATGTAATGCCTCACTGCTTCCCACGTTTATGCTCTGCTCTTATTACCATTAGGCACAGCATTTGCACAATGGTAAGTGGACTGCAACATTTTCAAACACTATGTGCACTGCCAGTAAACGTAATAATCAAAACTGGTAGGAAAGCAGCATTCTCCATTGCGCTAGATCTGTTGCAGGCATGGCAGATGTTTGTGGGGAAGGTATCAGTTTAAGGGCACAGGAGTGGGGTGTCCAGAAGTCTGGGCTGTAACCCAGTGCCACTGGTTTCTCGCTCACTGGAGACCAATGTAGGCATCAGTACAATGATGTATGGAGGAGGAGGAAGAGCAATACCCTTGACCATTGGCCCAGGGAATTTAGGACTGCAGACATCCCACACCTGTGTAAATATCAATCACAGAGAGTACTTGCACGACAAAATCAGAATATAGGCAAGACTGGTATGGTATTCATAATGGTATTCTGCTCTGTTCTGTTTTTTTTTCCACAGCTGTCCAGGATCGTGATGTAAATGTCTGCACTCATGGGGATAGATTGGTGAGGATAAGGGAAGCATGCGATATGTATTCAGCAGAAGAGTAGTGTAGTGTTATTTTAGCATTAAAAGTTAAAGACAACATTTTTTTGTATTTTATAGAGTTGTATCAAATTGAGCATGCATATCTCAACTGTAAAATCAAATATGATTGCATTAGTCTGCAGCACAAACCAAGAGTCCAATATTAGAGCACCAAATTGAGTATGCATATCTGAACTGTAAAAGTATGCATGCAGTAGTCTGTAGTACAAACCAAAACTGCAATATTAGACTTTAGTCATAGGTTATGGGTTCAAATACCACACTCCCCAACTCTACAATATTGTTAATTATTCAATTACAGTTAAATTAAATTCAAACCTCTATACCAGTGGCATAATGCCTGCTGTAAACTGTAATCTTTATAATTGGAACATACATATGTGCAATATATGCACATATCAAGGAGTACTTGCTGCAATCTGTAGTATAGTGTGCATCTGTTAGTAACTGGTAGTCTTTAAAGTAAAAGTTATCTGTTAGGAGTTGGTAGTCTCAAACGTAAAAGTTAAGATAATAGAGTCAAATAATTGTATCAATGTGTTTTATGTCACATATGAAGGCACTAATCTTATCTCTTTTTCTCTCTCACGCCAACCCTTATCTCTCATTTTTATTTTATTTTCGTATTTTTTTTTATTTTATTACATGCCATCAAAATTTGTCCATGTCCTCCATTTGCACCACATCACTACATTCCCCACAGCACAGCGGGATAGTCCTGCCCCACATGATCCACCTCCCCCCTCCACCAGCTCCAGCACCTGCCCCAGAGGCTAGTCCAATGTTACCTTCTGGGAGCAATGGTGAAGGTGGTGATTTTATCACCCACTTTGAATTGCCAGGGATGTTGCATAGGACTGTCCACTGCATGTTTGTGCACACCTATGCTAGCTGAAGAGGCTACTCTCCCTCATTTTCCAACATACCAGAAAGAGAAGGAGATGACAAGCACTCCAGTCAGTGGCAGAGTGACGTGACAGTGATGACAGTCCAGTGGGTGAGGACTTGATTCTCACTGTCAGTCAGTTTAACGACCATGATTTGAGATGTACCTACTCTCTCGCCAATCATGATGTGCCCCAACCTTTTCTGTCCATCATCATCCCTGTCTCTTGTTTTGTCTACCTGCAATTGCTTCCTCTTCTACCCAACTTACCCCACCCAGACATTCTTACATCCCTTCCCCAAACTTCCTCTCTCTTTACAAAAAAAAAAAAAAAAAAAAAAAGAACAGTACCTGTCCAACAAAAAAAAAAATCATCCCATACATAACTCTCCATTTCGCACATGTGTCTTCATAACATACTTGGTTTGGTCCAATTGGCTATACAGCATGATGGTGTTGTGATCACCCCTCCATCTGGAGGTGACAGTCCAAATTCAGTTAATATTTTCCACATATGTTCACTTTACACTGTTAAATAAATAGATAGCTATGGTTCTGTCCTATCTCCCTCCTACATATTCCTGCCCTGCTTTCCCTTTGTTCTTCTCCCTGATTGCTCCTCATTTCACCACTGTCCTATCTACCCACTTCTCCTCTTTAAGGCATTTTTTGCACAAAAGTGCACATTGTGTAGCAAAGGGGAATGGCAGCAATGCATTTACATGTATTTAAAAGTATAAGATATGGTAGCAATGTATTTAAATGTACTCAAAAGCATTAGATACACATGTGTCCGAACTCAGTACCCTCTGGCCCAACAAGGAATGTATCAATGGATTAACATGTACTGTCACACAGTCAATTATGCAGCAAGTGCATTTCATAGACTCAGTATTAACTGTCAGACTTTAGCAATAAGGGTCATGTTTGTGTAGTGCTTACCTATGGGCAAATGTGTATCTCACATGCATATACACTTTGCTAACTGTTGTGCAAACCTGCTGCTCACCGTGCTATACAAATGCACATAATATGTTGTATTACTGCTGTCTACTGTCCATTCTCTGTGTATGACATGAAATTACATGTGTAAACATTACAAACTGAGGGCCCTATCTAACAATATGTAACATATTTACAATACATCCATCTGTTGCCACCACCCCCCAAGCACTACTATTTCCACACATATATCAACCACAGTACAAAATGTAATATCACATGTTTTGTGCTGTGCAATGCACATCAGTTTGATAATATGCAGAGCTACAGCTATTGACCCATATGCCCAAAAAGACTTATCTGCAAGGCTAGGGAAAGAATCAGCATGGTCCATATCCTCAGAGACATAGGTGACCTTCAACACATGTCAGCCTACCCATGCTGTTTTTGTCAAGGGTAAATCTTGCTCATTGAACATTGAGGACTTCTTGGATACTGATCCCACAGACCTGGATGGGGGATAACAGGATATACTACCTATGTTGACTTATCCAAGGCTTTTGACGCTATTCCCCATTCATGTGTCATAGTGGAGATCTCCAATGAGGGGATTAAGACATACAGTAGTACAGGAATAGGCAACTGGCTTACTGACATAACACACACTTGCAAAGTTGTGGACTGCACCTCCACCAGTAGCTAGTTACCATTAGAATACCACAAGGATCACTAGGCTCTCAAATGTTTGCAAAATACTTCTCTGAAGCACAGGCAATGGCAGATGGAATGTGGTTTACCAAGTTTGCAGATGACTGATAACTGGATGCACTAATAGAATCCCCAGTGATGGTAACATATTGCGGAAGGGTCTGCCACACACAAATAATTGGTGCCATTCTCACAGACTGAACCTGAAAGCATACAGTGGCAATGAAGTACCCCTGCTAATTATAATATACATAGCACCTCTTTAAGCTCAAAGACAGTGTTGTGAGACTTAGGAACACATGTTGCTAGCAATCTACACTTTCATCACTGTGTCCATAGTAGTGAGACACACATTCTGCATTGCACACATCATACATATAGATGTCACATCAAAGACCAGGGTGGTTATACCTCTGCTGTACTCTACCCTTATCAGACCACAAATTGAATACAATGCCTGGGAGACTCCAGGGCCTCCAAACATGACATACATGGAAAGACAGAAAGACCTGTCAGTGTACTCAGTATCATGCAGGCTGCTGAGAGAAGACCTATGCCTGCCCTACAAAACAGTCTCAGATCTTGCCCTACTGGAAATGCTGGACATCTGCAAATCAAATAGGACAAAAATAACTTGTCCCAGGGTTTTCAACTTAGCCTGTGACATAAACAGACCATGGTGGACAGGCAGATATATCCCCAGCGACTCACATGCCTCTGTAATAGGCTACCACTGCATGTGAATCTCTGCTTCTCAATGACCCTGTTCAAGCGCAACCTTGACTACTAGCTGGGTGATTCTAAAGTCACCTCTGGGGTGGCATCTATGTCCCTCATAGACAGGGCCATTTGGTGCTGCTCACAAAATCATTCTGCTAACAATGTCCATCCAACTATGCTCAATAAGGATACTTATATTTTTACACAGCTGATCCATAGGGCCATTAGGCTAGTAGACTTCTATGAACATATGAAGCTATGAGCCTATGCAGGTCTCCCAAAATTTTGTCTCCCACATGGCCTACTGATGTCATCAAGTATAAGTTCACCTGCAGTCTTGCAAAAATCAGACTTGTGCAATGGTGCTTCCGTAATGCGCTGTGTTCTGTAGTGTGTATACTTATATAGGTAGGGGTTCCATTCTCACTGCAGTCATTTGGATGTGTGTGTGTGTGTGTGTGTGTGTGTGTGTGTGTGTGTGTGTGTGTGTGTGTGTGTGTGTGTGTGTGTGTGTGTGTGTGTGTGTGTGTGTGTGTGTGTGTGTGTGTGTGTGTGTGTGTGTGTGTGTGTGTGTGTGTGTGTGTCTGTGTCTAGCCTTTACTGCTCCAATCACATGGATTGACAGGGTTCTGATGCTTGCATATGCCTACACATTCATTTCATGCAGGCTTCCCGACTTCTTCTCTCCAACATGCACTGTTGATGTCATCCACTGTAAGTTGGCCTGCAGTGTTGTAAATTCCAGACTTGTGCCATGGAGCTTGCATAAAGTACTGTGTTCTACAGTGTGTGCACTTCGATAGGTAGGGGTTCTATTTTCACTGCAGTCAACTGTGTGTGTGTGAGAGCTGGTGCCTAACATTACAGAGCATTTTACACCATCATGTAGGACACTGTTATATTCACTTCAACAGACACTGCTGATGTCATCAGCTATTTCAGATTTTTGGATATGCAGTACTCCCAACAGTGCAGCATCAGAGACTGGCCTGGAGGCCAGGCAGAAGTCACCTCATGCTATACCAGAGAGATTACAGTGACATGGCTTTAACTCTGTCCATATACATCACGGCATGGTTTGCAGGACCTGTGTCTGGTAAGGTACATGAAAAAGAAAGCATTATACTCTATTAGTATTGTAATGAGGTTTGACTACAGTGCTGTCATACAATCCTAATATCTCAGTATGGTGGTGTGACTTATGATGTGCACAATATACACTTTCAATACCAGTGTGGGCACTTGGTGGTCAAAGTTCAGAGTGCTATCTACATGTGTTCCCAGTGCTTGCATTGTGTTTCTGCATATCAGGGCTGTTGTCAATGCTGTGATTAACATGGAATTTCATTTTTTAGATGGACAACATTACAAATGCACATTTACACATTTATTTGTGTATTGTGTGCCTTTGTCGCCATTCAGTTGTGTGTATTGGCTCCTCCTGTACAATGTTATCACCATTGGCAGACTTAATGATTGCACACAATATGCAAGAACCAGCAAACCTGGTAAGCCAAAGGCCATATACTTTAGCCTGAACTGTCAAGAAATAGAGTTCAAACTGTGAAGGGTCAAGCACAGATCCATGGGGCTTGCCAATAGTGATAGCTCTACTGGTACAGGTTGAGTCATAAACTTTCACATGATGTGTTCCGTCAGTGAGCCAATTGATTACCATCAATTGACATAAGGATTAATCCCCAGCTTGGAGTTTTTCCTCAATGATACCTGCATGGGTGATTGTGTCAGAACCCTAGCCCAGATCATGATAGGCAGTATGCACTGTCTTGCCTTCATCTAGGCATATCACATGGACTCAATGGGCTGTGACAACATCACAGATTACCTATAGCATGACTCCGCACATATACCTTCCTGATACAGTTGAATACAAAGTTCAACACACCCTCCACATGGCCTATATTCCATACAAGTATGTACATCGACATGCATCCACCTAAGTTGGGAGGAAAGCACCAGATGTTTGCATGTATAGATACATCCTGACTCTTCTTGACTGTAAGTTAAACCAACATGTCATCATGGACCTCTTCCATATGTACACTGGTAATATTCCAGGTCTGTGCAACAGACCTGTGTGAGTTGTTAATGCTACATCAAGTCCATTACACCTGAAAGATGTCCACAAATAGGCCATCAAGGGCATGCATGATGACAACAGTATCATCTTGTGGAATTTGACCAGGACAAGGCATTTGACACAAATCCACACTGAGGTATTCAATCAACACTTTCATCTGTGGCCATAAACAGCTATATGACCAAATGGGTAGACCAGTGTATGGAATACGTGGCATCTCACTATGTTAAAATGTGTGATGTGACCTATGTGTCAGGTTCAGTGATCAAGTCAGTGCATCAGATGTGTCTGCTAGGCCCTTTCCTGCCCATTAGTTAAGTGATGGACATCACAGATGACATACAAATGCTTTGTCCAAACAGCTGCCTGAAGAACTACAGATGGCGTGCAATTAGTGACTCTAACTGTGATATTAGTATAATACAGACAGTATCAACACATACCAAAAACTGCTGCCACAGCCATGACAATGCCTGCATTGGCAAAAAACAAAGGATTTGTTGAATCAGGGAACAAAGACACCACCCAAGTATAATATAGACATCTTACCCTATAATCAGACCAATAGGTATGTGACCCATGTCCTGTAGATGGTAAGTGGTACATCTATCAGCATCTGGTCACAGTGCTGACTACTTCCTTGAATGTAACACAAGTACTGAGTATGTGAAGGACATCCACATCAGAGGCCATAATACCTTCATGTTCCCAGCCTTCATTACACCAATAACTGTGTACAATACACCCTTTTTCATATACCTCCCTACACATATTCCATTGATGTGTATCTGAAGCGTACCACCTTTGTCACAGTGCACAATTACACAGCTTATTGGACATACCTAGGTATTCTTTCTGTGCAATATACATGACTGTCCGATGATACGGAACACCAATCAAGTTGTTACACCAGATGCATGTGTGCTACCTGTTCTGCTTTTGCACATACTACATACATAGGTGTTTGACAACATTAATGGCATGTATATCATTTGTGACAGTATGGATTGTGCTGTATATACATATATATATATATATATATATATATATATATATATATATCCATGGATCCTATCATATGATAGAAACCTCATTTGACTGAAACTCATTTGAGTGAGACCATAAGAATGAAATTTAAAAAATGTTCAAAAGACTGAAAAGTCACTTGACTGAAACCCATAAGACTGAAACTCATAATATTCAATTTCAACATACTAAATTTTAAACTGGACCATATAAAACCAGACTAATTGGGAGTCTATGCCCCCCACACCCCCAATGTCAGAGGCTGTGCCCCCACCCCCTTAATTATATACACTAACTCCAGGATCGCACTACATTGGGGAAAAGGGCATAAAAGTGACAGCATGTAGACTACTGTAAGGTACATGAAAGGTATATGCCCTTTTCCCCACTGTAGTGCAATCCTGGACTTAGTGTATATAGTTAGGGGGGTGGCGGGCACAGCCATCCTGCATTGGGGGGGGTGCAGGGGGCATAGCCCCCCACCTAGTCTGGTTTTATATGGTCCAGTTTACAATTTAGTATGTTGAAATTCAGTATTATGGGTTTCAGTCAAATGCGTTTCAGTCATCTGAGGTTTCTATCATATGATAGGGATCCATATACATATATATATATATATATATATATATATATATATATATATATATATATATATATATATATATATATATATATAGATAGATAGATAGATATGCATATGTCATGCACACAGGGCAACTAGCCTGTATTGCCCATACTGTTGCATACAGGTATAGCAGTGTCCCTCCTAACACCACCAGCAGATGTTACAGTGCCAGGAGAGTGTGCTTGGTTACCCTCATAGAGTGTGGATGTATCATAATAGTTGTTCTTGTGTGTGTGTGTGTGTGTGTGTGTGTGTGTGTGTGTGTGTGTGTGTGTGTGTGTGTGTGTGTGTGTGTGTGTGTGTGTGTGTGTGTGGGGGTGTGTGTGTGTGTTTGTGTGTGTAGGCTCATCTCTTATCAGTCCACATGACATATGCTATGTCAGCAGCATGGGATTAGTGGTGGTATTATTCTGATATTGTCCACGACTGTGGTTCATTCTTGTAATGTTTTCCATGATCCTTTACTTGTGGCCACCTTGCTGTACACCTCTGCTGAGAGTACACTCATATTCAGGCATATCATTTGCACAGCTTCACAATATGCACACTACCCTAATTGAATATCAGATCCTTGATAGATGTCCTCTGAATTATTCATGTAAGGATTTTATCTCACACAGACATTCTCCCCATTGTTATGTCACCTTGTGTGACAGTCACAGACACATTTTCACTGTACAGTCCATACTGTACCACATAGATATGTGCTTGGTGTTGCTGCTACAGCCATCTTCCATTGACATGCCCTCCTTTGCTGTACATGAGGGAGTTTCACCTGTCCTCTTTCCCTGTGTTAATTCCTACAATTTATCTGTGTGTCCCTTTTCAAAACACACACTTCCCCCGAGTGATCATTTTATATGGCAGTCCATGTCCTGTTACAGATCATTAATACAGCTTAAGTACAGAATGCCAGGAATGGGATATCACAATATTTTGCACTGTAGGTACACTGTCCTGTACTGTGTTTGGACCATATACTTCACATTCATATCTCTCAACTGTCCGGATATTCCCAAGACTTCCAAATGTTTTCCATATCAAATGTGTGGCTTTCTGCCATATCTGATGATCTCTGGACTGATGTGACTCACTACTACATACATTTGAGTGCATCCCTCTCAACTGTCCTCATTTGTGCAGAATGTCCAGTTTTTGTCACATATCTGTGATCTTTTCCTCATAACATTTTTGTTTTCTGACAAATCATCGGCATGTCATTGTGGAGTGAAGTCAGAAACTAATGACTGACATCTGAGTTTCAAATCCATGCTCTTCAGAAAGTTCATGCTAATGTACATCCTATTTATTCTATCAATTTTCTAAGTTTGGAAGTGCACTATTAAAAATCTGTCCCTATTTTGGCCCTTTGGCCCCATTATGTATGCTTTTGTCCACATATCTTGCTCAAAGAGGATGACAGGTATGGTTGTGTTTCATTCTACCACGTCTATGCGACATCTATGACAAATATGTCCTTTATTCTGGTTAAATGTCCCTGCATTATGTTGGCCTTTGTGAAGATATGTTGCAGTAACAGATTCACAGCTCTCTGTGAAGTCCCAGTTGTCATCGTGGCAGTCTGTGCAAATCTGTGGACCGTAGGTGCTCTGCTTTAAACAGAATTGTATCTGCATTTGCTTACATGGTTTCCTGTCAGCCATGTAACCTGTCTTAGGTGCACCATGTGTCATTAATATGCATTGCTTGCTACAACTCACCTCACACCATCGCACAAACGTAAACTCTGTGTGGGCTCTGAGCGAAGCCTATACAAAGTTTATTGAATCCTGGGGCTATTTTATTTCAGAAATACTTTTCGTATTATTAGACTTCTTGAACTGCACTCATAATTTTAGTCTTTGCATTACAACAAAACGGATCACTGAGTCGAGAATCGAATACTTTTGGATATTCATGGAGTGATCGTACTTGAAAGCATCGATGTCTAGACCGGGTTACTATCCTGTTTTTAAACAAGGCTCTAATCCTGGTTGAATGCAACTTGCTTTTAGTTTTTAAGTTTTTCCAAACTAACTTCCCATTTATCCTTCATAAACTGTCACTGAATCTAAGAAACTGAAACAAACACACTATTTTTGTTAATCGGGATTTCATTTAGCTATTGGACTTACTATGTTTTTTATTTGAACATTTAATAGCGTGAAATCTTTAAAATATTTTACAAGATGAAACAACATGACAGTTATTGTAAAATTGTCAGAGCTAAAACATAAACATAAATATAGATGGCCAGATAATAATACTTAAAATAAATTAATCAGTTATTAGTACATTTAAAAACAGAAACAGAACACCTAAGTAGATTTTAAAAGGTCTTCTAACTAAATGATGCTAGTAATTTGGCCTTTTCTACAAATGCCTAAATCAGGGAATGTAGTTGATTCCAGAGAATCAGCGCATGATACAAAAAGAGATAATTGACCTCCAGTGGTTCAAGCTGGATCATCAAAACAGCTAGCAGCTGTTACATGATCAGCTTATGCCCTAGTCAGGCAATGGAGCACTCACAGCTCCTTTAAATAAGCTGGATTCAAGTTGGAAAAGACCCAGTAAAGAAGAGTAACCAGTAGACCATCTGATTCCTGCCGCAAAGACTTTATATAGCCTGACCAATGTGCATCTGCCAGCAAATCTGATGTGTAATTTTCCTCCTGACAACATCTCTCCAAATCCCCATACATAAGCACAAGGTAAAGGGCAGTGATGTACATTAAGTGAAATGATGTTATTACATGACTCACCACTGCAAAGTTTAATGAAAGAATGAGATTCCAGAGTTGGGCAACATTTTCTGAGAAAACATGATATCTTCATAACAGGTGATACCTAGTCATTTATTGTGAGCCTGTTATCAAAGATCACTCCCAGGTCAGATACCTCTGACAGAAATTCCATTATATTACCCTGTATATATTAAGGGGGTAAAGTTATACAAGATGTGATGGGAACATCGTGGCAAGAACCAGCAGTACCTCAGTCTTTGTTATGTTGAACTTTAACTGGGTTTCTGACATCCCCTTACAGATGGCCTTCAGACTATCTTTGAGGGTAGAAAAACCTGGCACAGTTTGCAGGATAAAAAAAGGTAACTGAATATAAACAGCATGTTTGTGTTCTCCATGATCATCAGTTGTTCCAAAATATCGTCTTGTGATACTCTAGATTTCAGATGATGGTTTCTTGGGGAATTACCCCCCCCCCCCCGGATCACCAGCTGTGAGTATCCAAAAGCATAGAAGCCAACTTATTTGAACACAGTACCTGAAAAATAAACTCAGTATAATTTCAAGTGCTTAGTCATAATAGCAGAATTATCAATGTCAAACGATGACAACAAATCGAGGAGAATCACACTGAAACACATCTGAATTTTTGCCAACTAGAGGTCATGTACAAGTGAAATAATGGTTATTTCAGTGCTTTGCTTACAACAAAACCTGGAATAACATGAGCCAAACATGTCATGAGATAACAAGGGTTCACAATGACCACTCAAGCTGCATTTACTCATTTTGTTTCCTTTGAAGATGTTAATTTGTTAATTATTTTAAAGATGCTATGGCTTGAAGATATACACTTCTTCACTGCCAATGTGAAGCAAAGAAAGAGCAATCATTATTCATGTACTTTAATAATGCCCTTTCTGTGAGTTAGAGCAACTTCAGTGTGAGTATATATAAAGAGTGGTGCACAGTTCCACAAAAGTACAAATGCCCTCAGGTACATATGTGTAGAATATATTAGTACTCAGAGTAACAGGGTTTATGTTGAAATAACTTTTGAGTTTGCAAACTGCATATTTTGAGGTAACACAGTAGACTTGATATCAGGTATTAGCAGATCTCTGTGTATAGTGCCTTCTTAATAACCTTATCCATAATAGGAGGTTAGAAGTGGAGTGATCACTTTCAAGCATATCAAGATCCAGAACTCAATTCTTAAGAATTGGAGTTACCAAGGTCTGTATTAGTGGAGGTAGAAAATCCCGAATCTCAATAAGGATAAAGCAGTTTGAAAATGACTGGCTCTTCTGACTCAAGGCAAGATTTTACAAACATCTTTGGAACAAAATCCTGAACTCAGTATGTAGGGTACAATGATGAAAGCACATTCTTGACTTCATCAAGCTGATATAATGAAACTCAGCCCAGTGAAAGTCAATGCATCACCACCAAATACACCACAGCATGCCATAGACATACTCAGGGAAGTACTGCCTAATACTGACTTATTTTATGCACAAAAGTGTAGCATTCTCATATAGGGAGGTAAAAAATAAAAACTCTGCAAGTAGTAATTTAGGCTGAACTGCACAACTTCCAGAAGATATAATGTAGCAGAAATTTCACTGGACAAATAATTAGCCTTCCTACCTAAGATTTCCATTTTTGTCTGCTGAATAAAAGACACCCAAAGTAAGTGCATCCTCAAGCAGGAACATTCCCTACTGCTTCAGTTCCACCCATTTTCCATTTCATGCAATGCATGAAGTTCATGGGTAAACATGGCTTACAATAATCTTGCTGCAATATTGTAGAATGGCAAATGAGAATCATGTCATCAGGACTGCCTTCCCAGAAGATGATCAATTACAAGTATTAATGTGCTTCTCTCAAGACAAGACAAATCTTTACAACAGAACAAATCAATAACAGGTGACAAAATCAGTGGGAGCCCAGGTTGAAGTGGGCCAGATGATGGTCAATCCAGTGGAATATCTGCCCCCCATCTAGTCCCTTGATTTTCAAAGCAAGTTGGAAAACCAAGTCTAAAGAATGTCTAGATTGATGAGAAGCCATAGTAATTAGCTGAATGAAGCTTGTAACTCTCTAAAAAAATAAAAAGCTTCAAAGCAAGGTCTTTTGCCTCCACATCATCATTATCATCAAGTTGAGGCAGTGAAATCTCTTGTGATTAACCATTTAAGGCAGTCATGCATTTGGTCAATGAGGAGTTCAGGGAATTGCTGCCAAAATACACCTATGTATCAGAGACAGTGCACAAGATGTCTGTGGTTTACTCCTGCCATAAGGATACACTCAAAGTTGCTGGTAATTTTAGCACTCACCCAGGTCATCTCAATCTTAGATGTAAAATACACAGGTACACCCACTATCAACATTACCCTGCTTAGGACTATGAACATCCCAAAGATCAAGAGGAATAGTTGTCAGCAAATGCATCCAAAGTTCTGTTCAGTCAGGTCTCCATGATAAAGGCTAGCTCAGTCATAGCAAGTTTGAGACACTAACCAACTTCTTTCAGACTGATTTGGCATTAACGGGCAACTCACTAGAAAGGGGCCTGGGTAGCTCTTTCTTAAGACACTGAGATGGCAGTCCAGCTCAGACATTACCATCGTACACCAGGGCAAACCACTGCTTTCCATCCTCAAACAGTGGCTGTTGATACTTACTCTCTTTGCAGTTGCATTCACAGTGTGTGACACAAAAGGATACTTGCTAACCTCTGTCTGTCTACTGTGCATGACTATCAGTTTGCTACAAGTCAAGAAATGTACACAATTCACAAAGCCTAAAGCAGTGGACTGTCAGATGGCCACAGTTATATGGCCAGAACCATGCACAACTAGCTTTTTTTTTTCAAACTGGGGATACCAGTCATTCTTGTACTGAGATGAGTGGTTCAGTGCTGCTGAGTTCAGCAACAACATTTGTATAAAATGAAACATAATCTCCAAAATTTAAATTTTAATGTAGAAAGCATAAATGCTGATATGCAAACCTTGGTTGTGCAGTGTAACATGATACCATAATGAAGCACAGTAACTCCACCACCACCACCATCAAACAGTGACATGACAATGCTCCTGCTAGTGGGATCAACAAAAATGCCAGATTCTTTAGTGACAGTGGTGTGCATATGGGGCTTTGATGCTCATGAACTGCTATTCAGCTTGATATTTTTACAAATCACTCTTGTCTGTACAGCATGTCATCCTTTAGAGGTCCATTACCCATGATTAGGACTGTGTAGTTGCACAGATTCAGGCAACACGTGGCATACCCAGAAGGATTCCATTCACCACATAGAACACTGTCAGCAAGAAACAATGGAAACAGACTGACAAGGAATGCCACATACTCCATGTCTTTCTGGCCATTTAGCAACAGAGCTGTTAAAAATGTGAATGTTCTGGTAATAGACACATCAGATAATGGCAGTTAAGGAGTGGTAAACAGTATGACACTAGAAGCATCAGATAACGGCAGTTAAGGAGTGGTAGACGGCATGACACTAGACACATCAGATAATGGCAGTTAAGGAGTGGTAGACAGTATGACACTAGACACATCAGAAAATGGCAGTTAAGGCATGGTAGATGGTATGACACTAGACACATCAGATAATGGCAGTTAAGGAGTGGTAGATGGTATGACATTAGTCACATAAAATAATTGCAGTTAAGGAGTGGTAGATGTTATGACATTAGTCACATCAGATAATGGCAGTTAAGGAGTGGTAAACGATATGCCACTAGACACATCAGATAATGGCAGTTAAAGAGTGGTAGATCGTATGACACTAGTCACATTCGATAATTGCAGTTAAGGAGTGCTAGATGGTATGATACTAGACACATCAGATAATGGCAGTTAAGGAGTGTATCCCTGAATCCAGAAGATAGAAAACAAGGATATGGCACAGTTATCATCATTTGCATAGGGTGTTGTGTGGAAGGACATGAGACCTAGGCTGACACAAAAGGTAGTGAGTGCGTGTGAGTAAGAAAGGTAAACAGGTAGACATTTGGATAAAGTATCAAATGACCACTGAGACAGAATGAGCTGTAA
Organism: Protopterus annectens; assembly: GCF_019279795.1. NCBI lineage: Eukaryota > Metazoa > Chordata > Ceratodontiformes > Protopteridae > Protopterus > Protopterus annectens. Next base: position 1,327,829,221 of record NC_056731.1, on the reverse strand, counting down.
GCCTCATGACTGACCTATGTAACTGTTATGTGTGTGTGTCTGCATGGGCAATCCAGGTAAAATTGGTGTGAGAGTGTCTGCAAGAACACAGCCAAGCTCTGTGCAAGTTCTATGTCCTACTATGTCAGAAATATGTGAGCCATGCATGGTAGAGGTGACAGTTCATTGTCATCTCCAACCCTGAGAACTGGCTCTGCCAGGAGTTGCACTGGCATGTCCATGCCCACAGTCAGATGCACTGCTGCTACCTGAACATGCCTGATGTCTGTTGGATGAGCTCTCCCCATGAGTATGCCCAAGACCATAAACTCTTGGCCTGCCAAACCTGGGTGTGGACACTTCAACCACTGATTGAGCAGTGGAAGTAGTGACACTAGAGGATCCTGATCAGGAAGAGCCATGCTAGCTAATATCAGATAATGTGGTTGACCTACATCCACATGGATGCTGTCCACCTCTCAGCAGATGTTTGATTACAGACACCTCCTGTTCCAACATGTCATTCATCTGATCTATTGAATCAGCAACACAGTGGAGACAGTCACACATGTCAGCCTGTGCCACATCTGCAACCCTATGTATTTCCTCAGAGACCCTATTGGAATGTGCCTGTACCTCCACGATGGCCTTAAACATACATCGAGTGGCACAGAAAGACACACTAAGATCAGGTGGAGGATGGACAGCAGGCACAATCTGAGCAACCCTAACACAGGTTCTGCATGACACTTTACCCAAACTTAGGCTATGGCCAGATTTAACAGGAACTGAAGCTGCAGTAAACACACTACTCTGATCAAGTGTCTCACCTTCAACCTGTTCAATATCTGAGGGCTCACTGGAATGCATTGGAGTAAGCCTACTGGCTGTGTCTGATGAAATTACAGGGATGGCTGAATGTCAGCCTCAGTGTCTGATTCAACTTCTGTACCCCCCTGACTGTGCCTGTATTTGGCCACCACCATCATCAGAGTCTGTTGATACTCTAACATAAGGTGGTGAGAGTCCTACACTTCCTCTGTCAGGATCATCTGTGATAATAAGCAACAAATACAGGAAAGAAATTAATGTCTATGGTGCTACAGTTTAATATATGCTAACAAACTAACACTGTTACCACTATCACAGATAGTACAGCAATACACACACTCGTCAGTACTGAAATAAAAATGTTTGGATTACCATGTGCAAATGATTCTAGGAGGATGGTCTTGGAAAAAGTTAAGCAAAATATAAGGACACCATCATCACAATAACAATAACAAAGGGGGACATATTTTTGGCCTTTATATGTCCATTAACAATAAATTTAACTTGGATGACACGTCCATCACAAACCCATGGGTAATGAACCAGAATGTGTTGTTAACTGTATCAATCTATGAATAGATCCCCCCAAAAATGTATTAAATCAACTTAACTATTGCTTTCAATATTTTACTATACAAGAAATTGACATAGGTAAGCCTACCTGGAAGCTCCTCCTGAAATGTACTTATCCTCCCTGAAACAGAAGCACAAACATCAATCACATGCTGTTGTGCACTTTCCACTGATCTCTATGGATCCCTGACAGTGGACAAGAACTCTTCATTTGGTGTCAGTAGTGGTTCTGTAGCAGGCCTCCTCCAGTAACCAGCTGTCCCAGGCCACTGCAGTTTCTGTCCTCTGGGCTGATGAAATTATGTCAGTGGCCCTATGATGCACCTGATGATATGCCCTGCTGCATTGATGTTGTTCACAATCTGGTTCCAAATTTGCATTCTTCCAGACATACCCCCAAGTCCTCACTCAAGCAAAAAGGCTTCCATGCGATGAAAGGCTTGTACAATTACATCGTTCTCAAAGTCACTGAAGGAGGGGGTTGTGGGGATTGGAATGCAAAAGGATACTATACATAAATGTCACATAAAAAAGTTCTGTTTAGATATAACACAAATTATTAATTTTTCAATGTTATCCACTGGAGAAACAAAAAAATTCAGTTATTCAAATATAAGAAATGGTTATGTAGTTAAAACATATCACAGTCTTCCACAAACCAAGATTTGATCCAAAACAAGGACTAACGATAGCAAAACAAACCTCTGTAAAAACATGCTTTGATTGTGGCAAAAGAGAAATGGAACTTGGCTCCCCCACACCCCAAAACAACAAGCAAATGACATTTGTATCAAAAAGGAATATCAGTCAGTTATTATAAGTATATATCCAAACTGTCCCAAAGATATGTGTATACATTTACCCTAGCACGGTCATTTTTATCCAATTGACAGTTACCTCTCCCTGTGCCCAGCACTCCCATAAAGGTGTCTATGGGCTTTTCTAGAAGGCTAACACCCCTGTGTTATTGACAATATAGGACATTTACATTTCACTGAAATAACATTGAAGAGTGTAAAGAGAAATGGATGTAACAGTAACCCTTGTAATGAAAATTAATAAGGCTGTGTATTTGAGAAAATAAAATGCCCCATCAAAAATGCCTATGCTATGAGTTAACTTCTAAGAAATGCATACAGGTAAAAATTACATTTGCTAATATGTATATATATATATATATATATATATATATATATATATATATATTTTTTTTTTTTTCTACTTACATGTGAGCAAATCCAGTATTTAATTAAAACATTCAATCATACCTTTTCAAGATCAGTAGTCTTCTGTGCAGATAAATCCAAAGTAATAGCAATCTTCTTCTGTGTTAGCCACATACACAACTCTCCTTACCTTTAGGTTCCCTAGCTACATGGTTCCCTTTTTATAGTAAAGATTCAGGCCCATGAGCATGGTGAAGAGGCAAATGAAGTATGAACTCATTAGAACTGCAGAATCCCAAATTAATGGCTCCTTGTAACAGGTGCAAACATAGTGCAGGCACTCCCTCAGTGTTTGTTGCTAATGGATTGCAGCTATGAAAGATTACTGGTGGGGAGAAGGAAAACACAACAGAAATTCAGGCTTTCATACATCCAGTAGGTGTGTCAGCCAGGTTACACTTACAAAGTGTAGAAGCATTTGTATCACGATTTTAAATGTACAGTTTTTAAATGAACATTTCTCAGTTTCCATTCAGTAATATCCAAACTCCCCTGCCTTTGTTGAAAAATGAATTTTATTGCCATTTACTATTATCATACATTTTAAGGATAATGCTACAAAATGCCTTACAGACTGCATGTCTCAGATTACTGCTCAGATAAGAGAAGAATGAACACAAAACAAAGATAAGACAGAGCTGCTTTGCTGCAAACAAGAGTCATAAATGGTTGTGTGATCACAAATTGCACTACATCTGAAATTAACACGTACAAATAACTCAGAAGTGTACAAGTGCCATATGTCTTGTTAATACTGTGAATGATTTGGGACTTGCTTATATGCACAATGATTATCATTCCAGCTGTAAAGCTGTTTCTGTGGCAAAGACAGCTAAGACACGCTTTGTGTGTTTTATAGGTTCATTGGTGTAAGAGTTCTAATCCAGGCTTTTGTAAAAACCTTTCCTGTGAACTAACATGTATTTTATAATGTTTATTTTATATTTTGTTTTTTAAATACCATTGTTTGCACAGCATAGAGCAATTACAGGCAATGGATAAATACAATAAATGTCATGTAAGGTACTTCTATGATAAACAATTCATAAACTACACCTGTGAACCGTGTGTGTGTGTGTGTGTGTGTGTGTGTGTGTGTGTGTGTGTGTGTAGCACATCTGCTAAGCATGGTAATCTGTGCAGAATGTGCTATCTTAGATCACTGTTCAAGTCCCACATTTGTCTTTTAAGGATGAAACCTAATATACTCTGCTCACAAAGATAAAAGAAAGTGAGCTTTGCTTGTCACATTTATGCATAACTTGCCTTCATGCAAACCTGGATTAATGGTCTGCACATGAAGCAGACAGAATGCCTATAGACAGGATGCAGACATTCTCAATTTTAAAAGGATGCATTGTTATATCTTTTGCTTTCCACCATGCAAACCCACTAATCGGCATTGACAGGTGGTAAGCAACCTTCCCAACACCTGCAGTCAGGAAGCAGTCAGTAGACAATTTCAAGATGAATACATTGTATCCTCTATTTTTTGCTGCTGGGTAAACATGCTAAGTGGTGTTGTGCAGCAGTTAACACACATACTTAATAATGATTATAAAAATATACAGCTGTTTCTTAACTGTGCCTGTGGCAGCAGGTATAAGTGTCGGGCTGCAATACAGATGAAGCTGGGCTCTAATCAAACACAATCCCAATTTTATTAATGCTCATCCACTCAGTTTTAAAAAACAAATAAAGAAATCAAACAGAATTATAAACAAGAATAAGTATCCATAGCAGTGTAACTTATAATAATTATATATGTGACAGAGGGTATACTGAATATTATCTTTCTGTATTGTCTTCTCTGGCTGTAGATGGCCTTCAGACCTCAGTAATACTCATACAATCATTACTGTATAAACCAGGACCTTGCCAGATCACACACACTGGGTTAACATATATATATATATATATATATATATATATATATATATAATTAATGAACATGTTCACCAAGCACTTCTGTTGCCAGGATGAGAAATCAACTATGTGAAATAATTTGTTTTGTTTCTAATGCATAGGGTTGAATTCCACATTGTACAAATGTGTAAAGCCACACCAAAATGTGTCAGGTTATATAATTTATACACCCAATACACATCTGCAAAATTAAATCAAGTAACATGTTCAGCAGCATCCAAACCAAAAAATAATGCTAATTGTCACATTACACTTCTTAGTTCATAAACTGTTTTCTTATCTGTTTGGCACTTTTGCTCTCTGCTTAACATTACGCAAACTCAGTTAGCATAGTTGTTCAAGTTTGTGCACTAGTATTAAATGTGATAACACGCATTAGCAGAAAATAATTTTTAACAATTGTTGTTTTCCCTGGTCAGACATGTCTGATGGTTGAAGGGAAGGTACCCAATTTAGGGTGAAGAGGGGGGTGTTCAGGAGTCCAGAATCTTCATTGGACTCCTTGAAAAGTGCCACAGCCAAAGGCTCTTTCAAGAGGACTATACTGGCTCCCAGAACAAGTCTGAGGCATGGAATTGTATGGCCAAGGCTGTCTCCAGTGCGAATGGCATTACACGCAAGGGAGAACAGTGTAGGCATCACTATAATGATCTCAAAAGGTACAAACAGGATACATTCATACAGTGGCTAGATGAGTTTAGGACTGCTGATATCCCACAGTTGTGTAAGTGCACAGATACACAGAATAAAAACTAGACAGGCAACTGCATATATACAATATGCTTAATGCTATTCTCTTGTTCTCTTCTTTTTATTCCACATTCAACCAAGAGATCATAGCAAATAAGGGGCCCATGCTGAGCATCTAGAGAGACCGAGGGATACCAGGGGTAGGTAAGCTGTACAACATAACTATTATTTTAGCTAAATGTATTGCTGTTTTATACAGTAGTAGCAAAGTAAGCATGTATATCCTAACTGTAAAAGCAAGCATGCATACTTCAGTCTGTAGCACAAGCCAACTGTAGGAGTCAAGTCTAATATTGTAGTCAGATGCTGTGGGATCATATACCACAAGTAACAAATATACTGTGTAGTAAATCCTTTAAAATATTTCATAATTTAATTTCAACAGAAGTGGCATAAATGCTTTGCTGTTAATTTAATCTGTATAATTTGACCAAGCATATGTGCAGTATATGCACATTGCAAGGATTACTTTGAGCAATCATTACTTATAGTTCATAGTTGTTAAGAAGTTTATTTAATTCTGAAAGTAGAGATACATACTTTATTATTGTGATAATATATTGTATATCGTATATGGTGGTACTAATTATATCTCTATTTTCTCTTTCCCAAATCTTTATCTCTCTTTTTTATATTTCTATGTGATGTCAAAATTTTTCCATTTCATCCATCTCTGGCAAATCATAAAATGCTTTACAGCACAGGGAGGTAGGCCAACCCCTGTGGCTCAGCCTACCTCTGTTCCACTGGCTCCTCCACTGATGCTCAGCACATATGGAACCCAACCTGGCAGTCCTGTCTCCACTGACCCTGCACTACATGGGCCCTCCACATCAGGTAGCACTACCCCAGCAGCTGGTGCTGTGGTACCCTTATGGAGTAGTGGCAGTGGTGGGAATTTTATCAGCCACCAGGAGTTGCCAGGCTTGGTGCATAGGGTCACACACAGCATCACTGATGCACACCTGCCTTGGATGGAGAAAATGCTTTCACTTATGGTCAATAGGAGAAGATGTCAAGCATTTCAACAGTCAGCAGAGTAAGGGGATGGTGATGACAGTCCTGTGGGTGAGGACTACATTTTGACTGTCCCCATGTTTGACAGGCATGGGCGTCTGTTGCCCCCTCCCTAACCTCAATCATGGTGTCCCTCAACCTGTCATGGTCCTCATAATCCCTCTGTCTTGTTTTATTTGCCCTATTTGTTTTCATCTGCTTCACCTACCCTACATACCTTACCCTGGAATACCTATGTCCCTTACCCAACATTCCTCTCTTACTGAAGTAAAAAAAGGCAACTGTCCCCCCCAAAAAATATTGTCCCATACACAGCTCTCCACTTTGCATACAGGTCTTTTTAACACACTTGATTCAGTCCAGTTGGCTATACAACATGATTGTGTTGTTGTCATCTCTCTTTTTTGAGGAGGCAGTCCAAATTCAGCTAATAATGTGTACATATTTTCATTTTACTCTCTTGAAGAAGTGGATAGATATGGTTTCTTCCTACCTCCCTCCTTCACATTCCTATATTGCTTTCACTTTTTTCTTCTCCCTGCTTGCCCCCTTTTCACCACATTCCTATCTACTCCATTTTAACACCTTTAATCTGGTCATAAAATAGAATCACACGCCAAACACATAAGTGAAAAAAAAATTAAGCCCTTCACATTTTGTCCTCTGTCTGGGCGGACTTTGGCATTGCACACCAATGCTGACTGCTGATGAACAGCTCTTCAATGTTGTGGTTTCCTCTGTGAATGCTGCTTAAACATTCTGCACTAAGGATACTCACAGCAAAATAGAACAAAGAATTACTTCAGTTCATTATAAATACATATTTATAACTATTAGATACATTTGGAGTGAAACTCTGTATCATCTGGGCTAAAAAAGAAATCATTCAATACATTTACATCTGCTGCCACAGAGTCAGCTAGGCAGCAGGTGTGTTTCTTACAATTATCAGTGAGGCAGAGGCTTGTATTTGCTCGCCACTTAACTACACGCAGACAAGGAAAGCAGTATAAATGTGTATATTGCATGAGCAAACACTTTGCCATTGACCGTGCAAGCCAGCTGCTTGGCACTGCACTATGGAAAGTGCACATTAGCAATTTGCTTATGTTTATTGCCTATTTAGTCTTCATCCCATAAAAGCACTTTTTAAGGAAAGAGCTCATAGTTACACTATAGTCATGTGTTGCCCGCACCCATGCACTTGAAACTTGGTATTTCAGTACTTGTTCCAAAATATATCCACTACACTGCAGAAATAAATAAAAAATGCTTTCCTATAAACCATGTACATCATTCTACTGACAATAAACATTTAGATTTTCCAATATTTGTAGTACTGTGGACTGTTGTTGTGCATATAGTTTTTAAAGCTGACTTTTTAAGGTATGCCTCCACACTGGAACACAACAGCAAATGCTGCACTTTGCACACCTATCAGTCTGGTAACATGCAGATTTTTAATATCTTGACAGTTGTACATGGTAGCCATCCATTTCAGGCAGGCCTCCCAACATCGTCTCTCAAATATCCAGTGCTGATGTCATCCACAGTAAATTGTCCTGCAGCATTATAAAAGTCAGAAGTGTGTGTGTGTGTGTGTGTGTGTGTGTGTGTGTGTGTGTGTGTGTGTGTGTGTGTGTGTGTGTGTGTGTGTGTGTGTGTGTGCGTGTGTGTGTGTGTGTGTGTGTGTGTGTGTGTGTGTGTGTGTGTGTGTGTGTGTGTGTGTGTGTGTGTGTGTGTGTGTGTGTGTGTGTGTGTGTGTGTGTGTGTGTCTGTATGTCTGTGTGTCTGCCCGTCTGTCTACTAACAGCATAACTATTTATCCTGCAGTCATCAGTACAATTCCATGGAGTAACACTGTTTTGACAGTTGTATATGCCTACACATCTATTTCATTCAGACATCCCGACATCTTCTCTCAAACATCCAGTACTGATGTCATCCACTATAAATTGTCCTGCAGCATTGTAAAAGTCAGACTTGTGCCATGGCACTTGCATTAAGTGCTGAGTGCACTACTTGGTGTACTTGGGAAGGAGTTTTAATCTCACTGCAGTAAACTGGTGTGAATGTGCCTGTCTAGCCAGTAGAGCATAGCTATGTATCCTGCAGTCATCAGTATAATCCCATGGAATGCCTATGTTTTGACAGTTGTACATGCCTACACAACCATTTCATAAAGACCTCTCAACATCTTTTTTCAAACATCCAATGCTGATGTCATCCACTATAAATTGTCCTATGGCATTGTAAAAAACAGATTTGTGCTGTAGCGCTTGTTCTAAGTACTTCATTCTCTCTATAGTATATTTAGGTTGGGGTTCTAATCTCACTTCAATCCAAGAGTGTGTGTGTGTGTGTGTGTGTGTGTGTGTGTGTGTGTGTGTGTGTGTGTGTGTGTGTGTGTGTGTGTGTGTGTGTGTGTGTGTGTGTGTCTTGACAGAAGAGCATAACTGTGCATCCTGATGTTATCAGTGCAATCCCATGGAGTACCAGTATTTTGGCAGTTCTGCATGCCTACACACCCATTTCATAAAGGCCTCCCAACATCTTGTCTCAAACATCCAGTGCTAATGTCATCCACTATAAATCATCTTGCAGCTTTGCGAATGTCAGGCTTGTGATGGGGCACTTGTGTTAAGTATTGAGTTTTCTAGTCAGTGTACTTAGGTGGGGGGGTCAAATCTCACTGCAGTCAACTGGTGTGTGTCTGTCTAGTCAGAAAAGCATAACTATGCATCCTGCATTCATCAGTGCAAACCCATGGAATAGAAATAATTTTGACAGTTGTACATGCCTACACATCCATTTCATAAAGGCCTCCCAACATGTTCTCTCAAGCATCCGATGCTGATGTTATCCACTATGAATTGTCCTACAGCACTGTAAAAGTCAGACTTTTTTGTGGTGCTTGCATTACGTACTGTGCTTTGTAAATAGGTAGGTAGATGTTCTCCTCTAACTGCAGTCAATTGGAATTTCTATGTGTGTGTTCACTTGTTTGACATTCAACAGAACATTTCACAGAAGTATGTCAGACACTATCATTTTATTCTCACAAGACACTGTTGATGTCATCAGCTATAAAGTGTTGTGGGTCATTATAAAAGCCAGACTTGCTCCATGGGTCTTGCATTAAGTGCTATGCTGTGTAAATATGTAGGTAGGGATTATCATTGCAGTCAATTGGTAAGTGCATATGCATATGTGTGTTCACTAGGTTGACATTCAAGAGAGCATTTTACATCAGCATGCCAGACACTGCTATTACCATCTTCTTCTCCTCAGCAGACACTTCTGATGTCACCAGCTATAAAGTGTTGCCGGACACTATAAAAGTCAGACTTGTGTTGTGCCACTTACGTTAAGTACTTAGTTTTCTAGTCAGTGTACTTAGTTAAGTAGAGGCTATGTTCTCACTGTTGTCAACTGGTGTGCTGGTGTTTGTATGTGTGTTTGTTCAGTTGGTTGACATTCAAAAGACCATTTTACACCAGCATGTGGGACACTGGTATTATCATCCACTTCTCACCAGACACTGCTGATATCATCAGCTATAAACTATTGTCAGTCAGAATAAAAGCCTGACTTGTTCCATGGCACTTGCATTAAGTACTGTGCTGTGTAAATAAGTAGGTAGGGATTCTATTCTCACTACAGTCAATAGGTATATCTGTGTGTATGTTCACTTGGTTGACATTTGAGAGAACATTTTACACCAGCATATCCGACACTGCTATTACCATTTTCTTCTCACCAGATACTGCTGATGTCATCAGTTATGAAATGTTTTCGGTCACTATAAAAGCCAGGCTTGTTCCATGGCAGTTGCGTTTAGTACTGTATTGTGTAAATAGCTAGGTAGGGGTACTATTCTTACTATGGTCAACTATGTGTGCAGTCAACCCTCATTACAGAGACAAATTTAGAATGATATGTGAGTCCACACCTATGCCAGACCATAATCTGAACATCACATTGTAGCATGCAATGATATCATCCTGTATAACATACATTCTGATAACATTTAACACAAATCTGTGCTGTGGCAGAGTTCTAATCTGTCAGCAGACAACGTCCATGTCTGTACAAACACCTAGCACTTCTGAGACAATTTTGCACATGGATATGACTTCACATCCATGTCTAACACCCCTCCCAATATGTTCTCTTCAGCATACAATGATGCTGTCATATTCTATAAAGTGTAAAGTGACAGTGTTACAAACATATGTGATGTTGCTACTATAACATTGCATGGCATTTATATTCTATACCTACATAGGTTTAATGTTCAAATCAGTCTACAGCTGTGTATGTGTGGTTGTTAGTACGTTATGGCCATTGTATGATCTTTGGAATCATTCCTTATTTCACTACTACTTGGGAAACCTTTCATGTAGCCCCATGCATCCAATATCCTCCCTTTTCCACTGGCCAAGTGACATCCTTCCTGCAGAGGAGTAGATGATGTCCTCATGTCAAATATGCATATATACATCATGAAGCAGAGTCCTTCCATGAGCATCTGCAAGCCATTTCAAGACCGCTGCATGTGTGATTGCTAATTCTGTCATGGTATGGTGCACATGTCCCATATGGACAATGGCAGGATGTAATGCAATCAAACAACTATACAGATGCACACAGTAGTCTTACTATCTTTTGTAATATAGATATAGGGATTATTTTACAGGGTATAATAATGGCTAGAATTTCATGTGCCATTGGCCATTAATTTAATAATGTTCCATGACCCTATGTATGATTGACATGTCAATGTTCCTGACACTGATGTTCTGTATTGAGGTGTGGATGTACAGTATGGCTACAAAAGGGTCTTGCAATCTGTGATGTGAGATAATGTATTTATGGCCATTGATGCTATTATAGTACATGCGACAGCTGTAGTAATATGCCTCCTGAGAATTGTTGACATGGTGTGATACACTGTTATGTATACTGTTGGCATATTAGGACATGTTTTTAGTAGTGGAGCAAACCAAGCTAGTCCCAAGCCAGGATAAATGGGAAGGGTTACAGGAAAGGGCATCCAGTGTAAAACTTTTGCCAAATGACATATGCGAACAACAATACAGATTTCTACACTAGATCTGTCGAGGCCTGGGTTAACAATGACTGCCACCAGTACTGTTAGCCAACAGGGTGCTAGTGGAAATTGGCCTACTGTTGGCAGAAGGAGAAGGAGAAGAAGAGGGGAAAGGCATGCCTGAATGCAGAAAGAGAGGAGGAAGGTTAGGAGTGTGGCAGTGAGGGTAGGAACTTTGAATGTTGGCAGTATGATTGGTATAGAGAGAGAGCTAGCTGATATGATGGAGAGAAGGAAGGTTGATATATTGTGCATGCAAGAGACCAGATGGAAGGGGAGTAAGGCCAGGTGTATTGGAGGTGAGTGCAAATTGTTCTGTCATGGTGTGTATGGGAGGAAAAATGGGGTAGGGGTATCCTGAAGGAACAGTATGTGAAGAGTGTTTTGGAGGTGAAGAGAGTGTCGGATAGATTGATGTTTATGAAGCTGGAATTTGATGGTGTGATGATGAATGTTGTTAGTGCATATGTTCCACAAGTCGGGTGTGAGATGGATCTGAAAGAAAAAATTTGGAGTGAGTTGAATGAAGTGGTGGTGAGTGTACCCAAGGGTGAGAGATTGGTGATTAGAGTGGATTTCAGTGGGTATGTGCATGAAGGGAACAGAGGGGATGAGGAAGTGATGGGTAGGTATGGTGTTAAGGAGAGGAATGCAGAAAGTCAGATGGTAGTGGATTTTGAAAAAAGGATTGCTGTGCTGAATACCTGTTTTAAGAAGAGGAAGGTGCACAGGGTGATGTACAAGAGTGGAGGAAGATACACATAGGTGGATTATATCCTTTGTAGGAGGGCCAGTCGGAAGGAGATTGGAGACTGTAAAGTGGTGACAGTGAAAAGTGTAGTTAGGCAGCATGGGATAGTGGTCTGTAAGATGACGTTAGTGATCAAGAAGAGGAGGAGGAGTGTGAGGGCAGTGCCAAGGATCAAATGGTCGAAGTTGAAAAAGGGTGATTGTGAGGTGGAGTTCAGGGAAGAGTTAAGACAGGCACTGGGTGGCAGTGAAGAGCTAGCATATAGCTGGGTAACTACAGCAGAGCTGGAAAGGGAGATGGCTAGAAAGGTGCTTGGTGTGACATCTGGGCAGAGGAAGAAGGACAAGGAGAACTGGTGGTAGAACAAGGAAGTACCGGAGAGTATACAGAGCAAGAAGATGGCAGAGAAGAAGTGGGATTGTCAGAGAGATGAAGAAAGTAGATAAGAGTATGGCAAAGAGAGAGGTTGTGATGGTTAAGGATAATGCATATGGAGAGTTGTATAAAAGGTTGGACACTAAGGAGGGAGAAAAGGACCTGTACTGATTAGCTAGACAGAGAGGCCAAGCTGGGAAAGATGTGCAGCAGATAAGCGTGATAAAGGATAATGCAGGAAACATACTCATAAGCAAGGAGAGTGTGTTGACCAGATGGAAAGAGTACTTTGAGAGGCTGAAGCATGAAGAGAATGAGAGAGAAAGATGGTTGGATGATATGGGGATAGTGAATCAGGAAGTGCAGCTGATTAGCAAGGAAGAAGTAAGGATAGCAATGAAGAGGATGAAGAATGGAAAGGGAATTCATCCAGATAACATATCTGTGGAAGCATGGAGATGTTTAGGAGAGATGGCAGTGGAGTTTTTAACCAGATTGTTTAATGAAACCTTGGAAAGTGAGAGGATGCCTGAGGAGTAGAGAAGAAGAGTTTTGGTACTGATTGTTAAGAATAAGGGTGATTTGTAGAACTGTAGTAACTACAGAGGGATAAAATTGATCAGTTACAGCATGAAGTTATGGGAAAGAGTAGTGGAAGCTAGATTAAGAAGGGAGGTGATGATTAGTGAGCAGCAGTATGGTTTCTTGCTGGGATAGAGCACTACAGATGTCATGTTTGCTCTAAGAGTGTTGATGATGGAGAAGTATAGAGAAGGTCAGAAGCAGTTGCATTGTCTTTGTGGACTTAAAGAAAGCATATGACAGGGTGCCTAGAGAGGGGTTGTGGTATTGTATGAGGATGTTGGGAGTGGCAGATAACTATGTAAGAGTGGTACAGGATGTGTATGAGGGTAGTATAACAGTGGTGAGGTCTTCAGTAGGTGTGAAAGATACGTTTAAGGTGGAGGCAGGATTACATCAAGGATAAGCTCTGAGCCCTTTCTTATTTGCGATGGTGATGGACAGGTTGACAGTCGAGATCAGACAGGAATCCCCGTGGACTATAACGTTTGCGGATGACATTGTAATCTGTAGTGAGAGTAGGGAACAGGTTGAGGAGACCCTGGAGAGGTGGAGATATGGTCTAGAGAGGAGAGAAATGAAGGTCAACAGGACTAAGACAGAATATATGTGTGTGAATGAGGGGGAGGATAGATGAACAGTGAGGATGCAGGGAGTAGAGCTGGTGAAGGTGGATGAGTTTAAATATTTGGGATCAACAGTTCAGACTAATGGTGAATGTAGAAGAAAGGTGAAGAAGAGAGTACAGGCAGGGTGGAGTGGGTGGAGTAGAGTGTCAGGAGTGATTTGTGACAGACGGGTACCAGTAAGAATAAAAGAGAAGGTCTGCAAGAGGGTAGTGAGACCAGCTATGTTATATGGGTTGGAGACAGTGGCATTGACAAAAAGGCAGGAGTCAGAGCCGGACGTAGCAGAGTAAAAGATGTTAAGATCTGCAGTGGGTGTGATGGGGATGGACAGGATTAGGATTCAGTATATTAGAGAGTCAGCTCAGGTTGGATGGTTTGGAGACAAAGCAAGAGAGGCGAGATTGCATTGGTTTGGACATTTTCTGAGGATGGATGCTGAGTATATTTGGAAAAGGATGCTAAGGATGGAGCTGCCAGGTAAGAGGAAAAGAGGAAGGCCTAAGATAAGGTTTATGGATGTGGTGAGAAAGGACATGCAGGTGGTTGGTGTGACAGAGCAAAATGCAGAGGACAGCATGAAATGGAAACAGATGATCCACTATTAAGACCCCTAACATGAACAGCCTAAAGAAGAAGAGTTTTTGTAGTGGAGTAGATCAACCCTCTACACAGTTTTCATTGCACCATCACAGTGACATTTGCAGTATGGCACAGGTGTGCATGCGTCTATGTATCATCATGAAATGTTCTGTGACTGACATCAATATCAATTCATATCGATTAGATGGTCACATAAGTCTTGTCTCATACACTTGGATGTTATGCTGTGATACACACAATGTATCACATGTTTTGATGTAATTGCAACCTTATGTAATTCATTGTACGCGCAGTTGTGTTGCTACACCTAAGGATTATTGAGGTGGTCAGCAGTACTATTGTGTGACTATTAGCATTTATGTTAGGAAATATTCTGCATGAGCCACAAACAACTGATCTCAAATGTGTCCTGATATGACATCAGTCCACTCAAACACAGCTTGCCAGTGAAACACATATAGGTATATGTTATGCAAGTGATGTAAATATGTAACATTAGTATAGTTGTATGACTGTGTGCATAGCAACAGTGTGTGGAATGTGATGAATGACCAAGACTATATTGATGTCCTGTTACAAAACATTTATTCCAAACCATGCGAAATGTTAGGTGGAATATACAACTAAGCACAGATCTGTGTGAGGATGTCAGCAGACATACCCACCCAGAGGACATAGACATTCAGCTAGCTGACAGTTTGTCTCACGTCACCACCCTCTCGCCACTGGCCATCAGCCAATTATACATGCAACCTTTACTCAGTTTGTATTCTCAGCAGGACAGCACATCTGTTTGCTCTCTACACCTAATAAAACAGAAGCAATGGGCCCTGACAATATCACAGGTTGCCTATAGTGGGACTTAAAATCTAACCTACCAGACAAAGTTGGATCCGTACATCAATACAGCCTCCAGACAGTCTGTGTTCCCATAGAAGAGTATACAGCAACATGTATCCTTCTAACTTGGGGGACCATCACCTGATTCATAGAGTTATACACTCATCCTGATTCTCCTCACCTGAGAGGTAAGCCAAGGAGTCATCATGGACCCTCACTAAAAGGACATATGTAATATCCCAACTGGGTACTAAACCCATGTTTGATTTGTTCAGGCTTTATCAGGACTGTTACATCTGTTCACTGCCTTCAGGAAGATTATCAAGGGCATGCATGATGATAATACTATCATCCTGTGTAACTTCACCTGACCAAGGCATTTGACACAAATTAACAGTCAGGTATTATAGAGAAACCATCACAAGTGGTCATAAACACATACGTCACCAAGTAGATAGACAACGGAATAACATATGTGACAGAGAAGTATGTTGCAGTGTGTGAAGTCACCTCTATGTAGAGTCCAGTGACCAGGTCTGTATCATACAGCTCTGTGCTTGGCTCTTTCCTGTACATTATTTAAGTCTCAGACATCAGAACTGACTTACACATCCTTTCTCCAACCAGCTTTGTGGAGGACTGCAAATTGTGGATTCATGGGGGGATTAGTTCCATTATGAATGCAAATACACAAGATAATTACAATATGGACAACAAGCTTCTGTGAGTAGACTAAGGGGTATACGCACCTGTGAACTAGCCAGGATTGCTTGTTATTTTTAATACATGTGTAACAGTGTCCCTCCGAATACCTCTGGCAGATGTTACATTTTGAGAGAGGTGTGCTACTTTACCCTCCGAGATTGCTGACGAATCATAATAGTTGTATTAACTTTTTCTTGTAGACCATCTATGATCACTCACAATCACATATGTTATGTGGAATACATGGGATTAATGGAGGTATTATTCTGATATTGCCCAATGTGTGCGTGCTTCTGTTTATTGTTGTCCATGGGCCTGTTACTATGTGTCCCACTTGTTTGAGACCTATGCTAACATTACATTCATATTCAGGCAACTCATTTTGCACAGCTTTACAATATGCACATAATCCCTAATGTATATGCTATCCCTTGATATATGTGTCTTGTCCATTGTTCATGTCAGGATGTTTATATCACAAAGTCAGCACTCCACTGGTATGCCACCTTGTCTGACAGTCACATAATATATAATAACTGTGCAGTTCATTCTGTATCATGTCAATATATGATTAGCAAGTTGTACTTTGTAACTTGATTTTAAATTTCCTCTGAGGAAGCCAAGCTAGTAAGCAAGGCGAAAACGCTGCTTAATAAACTTGCGTTAAGGAATACAATTGTTTGGCTACTTGTAGCAGTTTCACCACTGTTTCATTGCTTTTGCTGGTGCAAGGTTTTTCGTGGTACCTTTTTGTTTTTCAATATATGATTAGCATTCATGCTACCACTCTCTTCACTGACATGCCCTCATGTGCTGTACAATGCCATGTTTCACCTGTACTCTCCCCCGTGTTCATTCCTAAAATTCATCTGTGTGTCCATTTTCAATATACACATTTTCCCTGACTATTTATTTATAAGGCAGTCTATGTTCCTTTACTGATCATTTCCACAGCTTATATTCAGTATGCCTGACATAGGTTTCCACAATACTCTGCACTGTATACACATTTATGTAATGTGTTGGAACTATACAAATTGCTTTATTATTAACCCTGGTAATCATTGTGGAATTTCCCACATTCCCACAGACCTAGTTTGCCTGTAAGTAAACAGGTTTACATGACTGCTGCTGTCCATGTTGCTATACACAGTTTTGCCACGAAACCCCACTTTCTTATGTTTAAATGCAGTGCATGGCATACATATGCAATTAGCGCTGCTGCTCATCATGCAGACATGTAAATTCCATGTAGGCATCATGCTAAGCCTACATGGAGTTTACTGAATCCCCAGGTAAGTCTATTTAGCTTCATGCCTAGCATTTATGTGGGAAATTGCTCTGTAAATTAAATCAAATAATTTATGAGCATTATCGTGACATCGAGAAGAAATTTGTTGCTAATGCGCTATACAGGCATGGTATTCAATATAAATTTTATTTCTTTTTTTCTTTTTTTGGACAATATTAAGATTGATTTATGAGAGGAAAGATTACAACAGTTTACTTAATAAAAAAGTATTAGAATGGAAGCTACTTTTGAATGCAGCGGTATTCCCCAGTTGAATGATGCTGTTCTAAATTAGTGTGTTTTTAAATTAAGTTCTTATGCAGAGAGTTTTATGTGGGGAAATTACTTTCTAAATGAAGATAAAAAATTTGACATCAAGTATAAATGTGCTGCTAATATTTTATATAGTCAAAGTATTCAATGCAAAGATGTATGTTTTTAAATGAAATTCTTATAGGAGGGAGTTGGTATGAAGTATCAATGATTCGTTAGTTTTACAGAACATGGGATTTGGATCAGTTGTTATTTAAATGACACTTGCTTTAACTGGATTATTGTTTTAAAGAAGCCCTTTAAAGACATAAGTGTTTAACTGTAATTTGGTGTGGTATCATGTGGTCCATAGTTTTCTCTAAGTTTTGTTTGCTTTCTTTTTTTTAATTAGTTAATTTACTTATTTTGTTATATGGTGCTGCTGCGGTAGCATTGTTGCCTCACAGTTAGACGTTGTACGTTCAATTCTCAGAGCGTCTTCTGTGTGTCGACATGCATGAATGGGCATTCCTTCGCTGAAGGTTGTGCGTTAGGCATGGCAAGCCAGCACGTAAAACTCTACTGCCAATCATTAGCGGACCGGAGTTCCGCTGTGGCGACCCCTAACCGGGAAAAGCCGAAAGACAGTAAGACTTATTTTGTTATATCATATTAAGCTGGGCCTTACAGCACTTTAGTTATTCTAATGAGGTGACAGCATAAATGTTTCTGAACTGTGGTTATATCATGATGCCATTTCAACCAACTCCATGCTGTGATACTTTTCCCTGCCCATTTGTGGGCTGTAGGTTACAAATACTGTGTGAGTGTTTATGACCTGACAGCTGGTCATACTACCCTTCATCACATTTCACTCCTAAGAGAGGTGGCCTCACTACTGCTTAGTAATATCACACTCCTGTGCTATGTTGTCAAGCTACTGCACTCTAGTATTGTTCCGCTATGAGAGGTTGCCATGCTGCTACATAATAGATTCATGTTACTAAGTGGGTGTGATCAGATTACTGTTCAGTAGAATTATACAGCAATGAAATCTGGCCACATTGCAGATCAAAATTAGCAAAAACAGCCAAAGGTCGTTCAAATGAGTACAAAGATTCAGCAGAAGATATAAACTCCAAGCGACCACCACAGCTGAGAGCATACAAAATGTATTGTATAAAAGCAAGGATAAAAACTGGATAAGCACTTTCATATGATATGTGCTTCATCAGATCCAAAATACAAAGCAAATAACCAGGTTTAAATACACAAAAATGAAAGGACAGCCAATAAAAAACATTCAGCAATTATCAATTTATTGATGACATCTACGCTTCTTAAGTGCTGGCTTTAAAGGCACAGAGCCATTAAGTCCTGGTGACTTATCTGCCTGCATTCTTATTATCCATTTAGTTTCAGCAAGCTCAGCTATAGTCACCCCTCCTCTTATCAACAGGCACTAATTGCAAAACCATAAATTCAAAAACATGCCCAGCATTCACAGATACATGTTTAGCAAGTGCATTAAGCAAATTATTATTCCTAATATCACCTTAATGCTGAAGGATGCGCTAAAGAGACAGCTTTGTTATACCACAACACGTGTCCCAGATTTCATCAGTTAGAAAAGGGACTTATGCAGGGGCTGTAGAGCATGTGCTTTTATAATGAAAGAGAATAGTTTTAGGCATCCATCCATTGATTTTTATGTTTTCACCTACGTTTTATGCTGATTGTAGATCGAGTGGTCTAGTATATTTAGCTAAATGCAGAACATGTACCTCATATTATGTAGAGAAGACCACCAGGATGCTTAAGAAGTGCATCTTTCAGGATCAAGGTGATATTAGGAATAATAATTTACTTAATGCACTTGCTAAACATGTATTCAGTGAAAGGAGTTTTCAGTGCATCAAAGTAGACCCATCTATCTATATAACATAGCTGTTTCTCTATCTGTCTGTCTATATGTATATATAGATATATGTATGTGTGTGTGTGTGTGTGTGTGTGTGTGTGTGTGTGTGTGTGTGTGTGTGTGTGTGTGTGTGCGGCTGAAGTCTGTAAGAGTGAACACTCTTAAAAGCATGTTTTTCATCCTTTTGGCTGCTTTCCATGTGAGATCTCAGAACATCAGGGACTGGGAATTTGCCCTTACCCCTCTGCTGAGCACTCTCTGATTTGGCATATATAATATGGTGGGGAGGTGGGAAAATATTGTATTTTACTCTTTTTTCCTGCTTTAGTCTTTTTAAATTTGATCTAAAATATTGCTCTATTTATTGTTGCTCTTGTGACAGTTTGCTTAATGTTCAAAGTTGAGTATATATATATACATATATATATATATATATATAAATAAAGATACTGAAATATCGAATTTCAGTAGCTCAAGATGAAAGTGTCGAAACTACACTACATCGAAAATGTAAAAAAACAAACGTCAAAATACTGAAAGTTCATAATATCGAAATTTCAGTATGTGACGCTGTTTTTTTAACACACCCTCGACCACACAAACAAATACAAATACAACACCTTCCTCCCCCACACTACAACAAACCAACACAACATACCCAAACAAAACTCAACCAATCTATGTATAAGCAGGGGGGCAAGCCCCCCTGCACCCCCGCACCCCTGCTTCTTATATATACAAATTCTGAGGTCGAACTAACAAGAATCAGATAACGAACCCACCACTTCACATTCTGCACTTCCAATGCACAAACACATACTACACATGTACAAACATCACCACTTTCAACACTTACACACTCACACTCTTATCTACCTACCCTAACCTACACCAAAAGTTCCCAGCACACTTAAATAATCACAAATCCCTACCCAAAACCCTTAAACAAAAAACACTTATCCGAATATCCCCTATAACCACACATCGGCAGCCATCTCTATATCTCAGATCACACTGCAACTTACAAACACAGTAAACCAGAACTAAAACAAAATGCAGTTTCAACTAACTGCACATTCGACACTTTCATCTCGAGATACTGAAATTCGATATCGCTTGTAAAGTAAATTTATTTATATAGATATATATATATATATATATATATATATATATATATATATATATATACACACACACTGTATATATGGATTCACTTTAGAACATTGAAAGCCCATAACATTGAAATTCAAAACAATGAAACCAAAATCTTGAAAACTCAAAACATTGAATCCCATAACATTGAAAATACATAGGAAAGCAACATGCACTATATTCCAGCACAACTACATAGAGAAACAAATAAAAAACAAACCATAGTACATTTTTCCAATTTAAGCAGGGGGCAAGCCCCCCTGCACCCCCTGCTACTTAAATATATTAACTCTGAGATCGCACTACATGGAACAAAATGACAAACATACCATTCCGTGCTTCATGACACATACACACACACACACACACACACACATATATATATATGTGTGTGTGTGTGTGTGTGTGTGTGTGTGTGTGTGTGTGTGTGTGTGTGTGTTTGTAGAAGCCAGAATGGCTAACTGGATGCTGAAAAAAAAAATACAGAAAAATGCTTCTTTACTTACCCATTCTGTTTCCACACAGGTTTGGTTGGTGTGCCATTCTGGATTTTGTGGCTCTTTACAGTTTGTTTGGAATGTAACACCCTATTTTGGGCCTGTGCATCTGTTTTTTCATGGTTGTAATATATATATATATATATATATATATATATATATATATATATATATATATATATATATATAGCTATAGATATAGAAGATATATATATGTGTGTATGTATATATCTATATATCTATATATATATAAATATATATATATATAGTTATAAAGATATAGATATATATAATATAAATATAAATATATGTGTATATATATATATATATATATATATATATATATATATATATATAAATGTATATAGGTTCATAGGTTCTTACTAGGCTAGCTGCCCTAGGGCATTTATAAGCCTAGCCAGAGTGTGTGTGGCTTTCGCCACCCCTTGGGATGAGAATACTACACCCATTTAGGGTTTAGTTTACTGTGCCTCTATCTAGTAGTGACACAGAGATGACCCCCGGGGTAAACCTACGATCTCCCATCCACTCATCAAGATTTCTCTTGAAGAGAGTTAGTGAGAGGCTCTGCCTAACATGGACTGGGATTCTGTTCCAGAGTGTAGGGAGCCTCTGGGTTATGAATCTGTCCCTCCAGCACATCCTATTTATTTCTGTGTTGAGGTTCAAATCTCTTGCTCTCGTGGCTCTGATGGATTTGGATTTTCTGAGGTGGAGCATGTCCATTAATTCCGGATTGGACATGGCCTTGTACGTCAGGCATAGATCACCTCTGAGTAGGCAGTAAGCGACTGAATAGAGCTGGAGTTTCTTCAGCCGGGCAGCATATGACATATGTTTGAGACCCTTTATCCTCTTGTTGACGAACTTTTGGGGTCTTTCCAACTGCTGCAGGTGTTGGGTAAGATACATCCCAAATGGGGCATTGTACTCAATCATGGGCCTGATAAGAGAAGAGTACAGGGGCACAATGACCTCTCTTGATCTAGATGTGAATCCCTTCATGATAAGGTGGGCAATATAGAAGGTCTTCCTAACCACCTTGGCAATGTGAGTGTCAAATGAGAGGTTACTGTCAACTTGGGTCCCTAGGTCCCTGATTACCTCTTCCGTACTTAATGGATTACCACCTATGTGGTAATTTGTGGGTACCTTGTTTTTCCCAAAGGGTATGACTATACATTTTTTGGTGTTCAGTTTAAGGCCATAGCTCTGGCACCAATTATCCATTTCTATGAGGCCTCTCTGAAGGATGCTTGTGTCCACTGGAGTATCAATTATGGCGCCCAGTTTGCAGTCATCTGCAAACTTTGTCAGCCACAATCCTCCTATGTTTGCTTGCACCTCGGAAAAATAAATGCCGAACAAGAGGGGTCCCAGGACTGAGCCCTGTGGGACACCACTTGAGAGTGGCTTAGAGTCTGACATGGCTCCAGCAATTCTGACCTTGTGGGTTCTGTCCTTGAGCCAGTTTGCAACCCATCTTGTGACATATGGGTTTACATTTAAGCTGGTGAGTTTGTCTATGATGCCCGAGTGGGGTATTGTGTCGAAGGCTTTTGCAAGGTCAAGGTAGGCTGTGTGAACTGCCTTACCCTCATCAATGGCCTTAGTGACTGTTTCAAAAAAGTCGACCAAGTTCAAAAGGCAGGATCTGCCCTTGACAAAGCCAAATTGGGTAGGATCCAATGTCTGTAGGTCCCCAATGTCTTTGTTTATGAGTTCCATAATGATCCTTTCCATAGCTTTGCAGACCAGGCTCGTCAAGCTTATGGGGCAGTAATTTCCAGGGTCCATAGAAGCACCGCCTTTGTGGAGTGGGACCACTGTTGCTGTACGCCACTCTTTGGGTACGTATCCTGTAGTAAGGCTAAGATTAAACAGCAGCCTTATGTGCGGGTTTAGTTCCTCTTGGAGTTCATGTAACACGCAGCCCGGGACACTGTCCGGTCCCATTGATGCTGTGTTTTTAGCTTTGGCGAGGGCGGCTCTCACCTGGGCATCTGAGATGTTAGGGAGGCTACACTCTGCTGGGATAGATATTTCTCCTTTTGGGGGGGCGGAGAAATTTGCACTGAACCTGTCTGCCAGAATGTTGGCAATGTCTGTGGGTTCAGTGTATTTTGTGTCATTTTGGACTAACTCTGAGCATATCTGGGAGTTTCCACCCAGGTTTCTAACATAGCTAAAGAAGGCCTTGTGATTGTCTTTTGTGTCTTTTGCGATTTTTCTCTCAAAGTTGGCCTTGGATGATTTTATGAGTGATCGTAGTTTTTTGCTAGTACTGATCAAAGATGCCTTCCCTTTTAGGGATTTTGCTCTGTCATGTAGTAGCTTCCTCCTCCTGTTGTAAAGTTTGTTAATGGCTGGGGTCCACCAGACAGGGCGCCTGCCTTTGGGGAAATGGGTCTTGGTTTTATTAGGGATTGCATGATCCATGCATTATTGAAGGTGCCCGTAGAAGGCATTTATAAAGGATTCAGTGGTGTGGGTTGTGGTTTCCATTGGCCCAGGGGCCTTGAAGGATACCACTTCAGTCTTAAGAAGTGTAAAGTCGGCTTTTGAGAAGTTCTTCACTGTGGTCTTTTGTGCAGGGGGTGGGGGCGGAATGTGGATTTCCAGTGAGATTAATTTATGGTCTGATCTCACTAATGAGGGGTATACGTCCGGTGTGCAGCATTTTGTCCCCATGTTTGTGATGATCAGGTCTAGCATATTATCTCCTCTTGTGGGAGTGGTTCCTAGTTGTTCCATCGCATTTGAGTTTATGAATTCTAGGAACCTTTGGGCTAGGGTGTTGGGGCTTGAGTAATGTTCCCAGTCTATGTTTGGGTAGTTGAAGTCTCCCAATATGATGGTATTTGGAGAGACATTCATACTCTCCAGTGTCTTCAGGAAGGCTGAGTGGGGTTCCTGAGTTTGAGAGGGTGGTCTGTAGCATGTTACAAACTATAGGGCAATTTTGCCTATGGTTAGTTGCACCTGGATGGTCTCCGATGCTTCGTGCATTGCCACTAACCTGGAGGTGTGGGTATCTTTGATGAATATGGATACTCCGCCTCCTTTTGTGGTTCGGCCCAAGTTTTGGGGCCGGAAAGCATGATATGAGGTAAAACCTGGTAGTGCTGGGGTGCTCTCAGGAGCCTTTAACCAGGTTTCAGTCACTGCACAGACATTGATGTTCTCCATACTGAGGAGGGCTTCGAGAATGTGCATCTTGAGGTTTAGACTTCTGGCATTGAGCAGCATTACCCTTAGTTTTTTTTCACTTGTGTTTTCTAGGGAGGTGGGTTTGTCTTTTGAGCCTTGCCTAAAAAAGGTACTATGGGGGTGGCAAGAGCCTTGGCCAGTATCCAGAAGCCCAGGGGTGACAGGTGCAAGCCATCCCTTGTGAAGTAGCGTGGCTTGTCAAGCATGTCATCCCAAGCAGACAGACATTGGATCCCCTTAGAATGACACCAGTAATTAAGCCAATTGTTAAAGCTGATCATTTTGTCTTTGTACTGTGGCATCATTCTTGGTGAGGGTAAGATGCTGCTCAGGGTCAGGGTCATACGGGCCTGGGCTACATAATCAGAGAGCTCCTCTATGTCTCTTTTCATGTAGTCCAGGGAGGTACATCTCAGGTCATTCACACCAGCATGGACAATGACTGAGTCATATTTGTACTTGCTTTGGAGTGACCTGAGTGCTTGTGTTATGTGGCGGATTCTAGCACCCGACAGTCAGCTTACTGTAACCTTTTCCTTGTTCAGTCTGGTGAGTGTGTCTGACTATGGAGTCACCTATTACAAGTGTAACTGGTATGTTGTTTGGCCTTAAGGGCTGTGACTGTTTAGCACACTGACTTTGTGAACTATTTCTTGAGGTAGTGGTCGCTTGGGTGTCTGCTTTGGAGGCCTCTGTTGTTTTGGTAGATTTTTAATCAGAGCCTCCGAGTATGTTTTTGTGTGTTTATGTGTTTGGTTTGCAGTTGTGATAGGTCTATGTGAGACTGGGTTTGTGGTGTGCATGGTTACCTTCTCCTCCTGACTGGTTTTGCCAGTACTGAGTTGAGAGAGCTCAGCCTCCAGTTTGGCTATATAGTTGCATCTTTCACATATATTTGTATTTGTTGGGAGGAGGAGAGGGTTGTCTGTGTACATGAGGCAATTGTAACATTGCCTCAAGATTCCCAGATTCATCAGCTGAACAGGAGAGGACGCCAGCAACTGACCCTTCGACATGCTAGAATAGTGTAAAGGATTGCTGTGTAACTGAGTCAGAAAGGACCTATAGGGAAATGGGTACTCAAGGGGATTTAGGTGAATGAAGTACTTTCTTTTTGTTTAAGAGTGCTTTACCTGTATAAAAATGCTTTAGGAGCAAGTGCTGGGCTTTTCAGATAGAGAATAGACTGTTTAGATTGCAAGTAGAGCAGTTCTAAGGGAAAAATTGAAGAGCAGACTTTGCGGAGCCAGAAATAGTTTAAACTTGATTAACCGGCGCTGCCCGATGCTGCTCTATGAGCAACTTTGCACAAAAGTGCACAAAAGCGGGCTTTATAGCAGGGGGTTGAAAAGAGCTACGGATTGACCCAAAATGGCCAATAAACTACAAGTTGCTGGGCTGGAACCACTCCTCTAGGGACAAATAGGTTGCTCAGTGCTCCCCACTCCCACTGGTGAACAAAGAAGCTTCCTCTTATCCAAATAAGGATATGGATAGCATGACAAAGCCCAGAGATCAGCAAAATCTGAAGACTGGACTATTCTAGTTCAGTAAGGCGGGAAAACAAGGATATTTTTTGTTTTTTTTTCTTTTTTTCAGAGACAGAAGAAAAAGATACAGTAACAAACAGTAAATGCTTTAAAACGGCTAGCGCACTTGAGTGTGTTAGCCTAACAGTT
The DNA here is from genome assembly GCF_019279795.1 of Protopterus annectens. Taxonomy (NCBI): domain Eukaryota; kingdom Metazoa; phylum Chordata; order Ceratodontiformes; family Protopteridae; genus Protopterus; species Protopterus annectens. The sequence continues at coordinate 1,327,803,301 of NC_056731.1, read as the reverse complement.
AAATTAAACAAAAACTAACTTTTAAAGTGCAAACAGTTTAGAAGCAACACAAATACAGTATAAACAATATGCAGAGCTGATTTCAAGGGTTTTTAGGCGAAATGCAGTCGAGATATATATATGTATATTAATATATATAGGAGATATAAATATATATAAGATATATAAATATGTGTGTGTGTGTGTGTGTGTGTGTGTGTGTGTGTGTGTGTGTGTGTGTGTCTATACATATAAATATAATTCACTTGCAAACAGTGTGACTCTGAGTTTCACCAGCTAGTGCTCACAGGTTATATGTCTGAAAAAGGGATTCTTGTACATAGTAAACTTACCTGGTTAACAAGTGAGTCAATTAAGAAATAAATAAAGACTAAAAATCCAGCAAGGCTCTGTGGCAGAGTGGCATAAACCTATGACTGTGACTCAAATGACCTAGGTTTAATTAGCAGCTCAGGTGCCGGAGAAGGCAGGCAGGTGTGGATGGGCATGTCCACTCATTGTCAGGTTCTTTAAGATGCCCATGCTTGGGGGAGGTTGCTATGACTCACTACTTGGTTAGTACCTGGAAGGCCTTGTGGGAGCTGCTCCCAGGGAGTTCAGGTCCCTCAAACACATTAAGTGATTGTGAAAATGCATGATCCTGAGAAGCTGGCATGCAGAAACATGCTTCTCATATCAGTGCACTTGGTAGAGCTCAGCTAACCACTGAAAGGGAGAGGGGGCTCCAAAACAAAAGGGGGCTCCAAAACAAAGGGTAGGCCACTCTATAGGAACTGCAAGTTGGCCTGATCCCTACAACCAGATTCTCACCACTGAGGAATTAATATGCTACCCTAGCAGGAATGAGTAAGCTCTAGAGCTTTTGCCTAGCCCAGAGAAACCTTCCTCCCAGCCTGCAGTATGAATATGACAGTAGGGTAGAGGTGTGGAGTTATTAGGCAGGATATCTAGGAGGAGTTAAAAAAGAAAGAAATCATGCTTCATGCCAAGAATCATTGACATTATTCCTGCTTGTTAGCATCTACGATAAAAAGAAATGTTCCATAAGTGGGGATTATGGTCATGATGCAATAAAATGTGAAAAGGAATGTATAAATCTAAACAAACAGAGCATTTACAGGAAGATTGTGAAAAGAACAAAAAGTAAGTATAGAAGAAAGTAGAAATTACAAAGATATGAATAAGGAATCAGAATTACAGCAAAATAATCAGACTGAATATGCATCAAAACTTTGTGAGGAAATACAAAGAGTTAAAAATAAAAGAAGCAAAAGAATGTGAATTTGAATTGGAGTCATATGTCAGTGATGAGAGGGATATCGATTGGAAAGTGGTTAAGAAGAAAAACTCTATTGGGAACATATTAAAGGATAGGAAAAGAAAGATCTAGGATTTAGGTATAAAAGCTAAAAAGAAAGAAAATTGATATTGTAATAAATAATTACATGCAGTCTAAAAAGAAGGGAAGTAAATAATCGTAAATATATATCAGTTTATGAGAACAGTATAAAACATTGAGTAAGAAAAATAAGGGTTTGGGAATGGTGTAATAAATGCGAGGTAAATATTATAATATTAGAAGACAGAGGTTTAACAACGGAGGAAAGATTACAAATTGAAAATTTATGGAGAGGGGTTAAAATTTGGAATTTGGGAGAAGAGACTTGTTCTGGGATAGCAATATTATATAATACAGGAATTTCAGTATTAGACTTTTACTTAGATTGGAAAGATTAATTGTGGTATATTTAAGATGGGAAAATAAAGTATATAGAATTAGAGCAATATCTGCTTATGTATCATATAAACAGAGAGAAAAATGTTTAAAAGGATATTTGATTATATAATAGTCAATATAGACATTATACTTGAAGGCAATTTTAACTGTGATTTAAGGGATAAAAGATAAAAAGATAAATAAAAAATGAGAGATTATGAGATGTGGATGTTTGGTATTGGGTAATATAAATACAAATACATGTAGGGGGGAAATATTAATTCAGAAATTTTTTTTTTAGTTTCTAAAAGTATAAAGATCACTGTAGAAGAATTAGTATAAACAGGTTTCTCAGATCATATGGCAATATAGAAAAAAAAACTGAAGAAAATAAAGAACATATAAAAATTGGAAAAAGAATTAAAAGAATAAATGAGATAATCTAGAATGAAAAAGGTAAGGGAAACATATATCAGTTAATTGAAGAAACACATAACTATGAGAACTTGTTATAATAACTTGACAGAATGGTGACTAATATTTAAATAAAAATATAAATCAGATTATTTACAATGGGAACATGGATTAAGACAAAAAACAGGAATATATGGAATTACAAAATAAAACATTACAAAGTTTGGAGTAAAATGAAAATGTTTATTATGGAAAAGAGGAAGAAGAAGAGGTATATAAAAGGTATCAAGAAGGAATCAAGCAAAAATAAAGGGCTTATTGTATAAGCAAAGATATTTTTGCAAAGAAGAAGGAAGATTTTTTTCCCATATTGAGATAATGGAAATGAAAAATAAAAAGGAGAAGTGGTGAAGCAACAAAGTAGAATTATGGAAATTGCAGTACAATGTGTCAAAGAGATGAGGAAATAAAAGTTAAATGATGCAAATGATTGGAATGTTAAGCAATTTACTGAATAAATAAATAGAGATTTAGATAAACAGATTACCATAAAATAATTGGATATGCTAATTAAGAAAGTAGACTTTGGATCTGCAGCAGGATCAGATGGTATATGTTATTTAATGTATAAGAACTTGGAACTATGGCAAAAGTAAATTTTGACATGTATATTCAATGAATGGCTGAAAGATGATGTCGCGAATTTAATAAAGCCTACATGGCTTGATAAAACTGTGTGCATGTCACACCATGCTGTGCATATGGTAGCATGCTGATATGTATTCAGTAAGAGGCTCTATGCACCACGTAGATCCAAGCAAACATGGCAAACATTGTGACATGCTAATTACAACATAAACAGCTAAACTATATGCTAACCAACCAATCCAAGATGGAAGAGCCAGTCAACAAACTTTAAAGCAATTGTGTAAACTCAGTGGAGGTTTTGGCCTCAAATTCCATAAACATATTGGAATACAGCCACAGAAACTACACTACACAGAAAAAATGTTAGGGGCTGCTCTTGCTCTTCTGCATGTGTATGTGCAACAGGCCCATATCTATGCTGCTGCTGCTAAAAGACCTTGGCCAAGAACTAGAAGGGTGTTTAGACACCAGTTTTCATGGTCTGCATGAGGTAGAAATTGTAAAGCACTATAAGGTAGATAGAGACACACTACAGGAACTCTGCAACCTCTGTTGTCCTCAACTGAGAGCAAGGGGAAACCGAGGGGAACCAATACCTGTGGATACTAAGGTATGTGTAGCACTTGAATATTAGCTACAGGAACCTTCCAGAGACCAACAGGGGATATGCTGGGGGTGTCATAGGCATTGACATCCAGAACCCTCCATCAATTCCTGAATACTATGCTATAACATGCCAGTGGCTGCGTAAATTTTCCTCATAGACCTGAAGACAGAGCTACAACTATGCATCATTTCTACCTTGTAGCACACTTTCCTAAAGTTCTGGGTGCCATAGACTCCACACACATTGACATCAAAGGGAACCAGACCCAGGGAACAGGGAAAGTGCACATAAATAGAAAGGGCTTCCACTCCATTAACTTCCAGAGAGTTCTGGAAGGGAATAGGTTAATTTAAGTCCAGCTAATTTTGAAAAAATAGGTTGAAAATTAAATGGGTTGGTTTACGCCATAAATATTTTATCTTACAGGTTTGACTACAGCCAGAGACAAAAATGTCTGGGAAACCAGGACATGCATCTGGGCCATTTCAATCCAGGACTTTGCTGAAAATTGGCATCATTCCAAGTCAGACTTTCCCAGTTAACAAATGTTAAATAAATAAAATAAAAATAATAAATTACTGTATTGTCCTTAAGGGTGAACTAATTGCTACCATGGAAGGGTGGTAGTTTTTTAAGTTGTTTTATAGCTTTCAGATGCTGCAACAGATCTTAGCAAAGCTCTGGGTGTGTATTGTACCAGAGTCAAGTGGCCAGATGTGATATCATTCTAGAACTAGCACTGAAATTATTTTTTTAAAATATTAGCATGAGATATGATGGAACTCTCACAGCAGTACCTTTTGGAACCTAAGAGGAATGATCTCTTACAGATATCTCACACAACCACACACCTCATACTGCCTTGTTGTAGTAAGCAACTCAACACGCATCACCTTGCCTTGCTGTAGTAAGGAACTTAACTAGGGAACAGTAATTCTTTAGTCAGTGAGAAAAATATAGTGAGATTAGTTAAATATTGCTTTTCTGCATCTGTGTGAATCTGTCCAACTGTGTTACTTTTTATATCTCTTGTGGCTGAAACTCTGGTGTTTATTGTAACTAGATATGCAGTATTCTCGTTTTCTTTTTTATTATTTATTGTTAAATATTTCTATACCTTTCATCATAGCTGGTCTTTTAGAGAATACTTTTAACACTTTAAGAGTATTTATGCTTATTTTAGTGACACTGTGGCCACTCCTAAAATCCTTCCTGCCTTGGCCAAACTCTACCATTTGTATTAGTATTAAAATGGGTACCCTTGTAAGAGCCTTAGAGTAGCTGACTGGTGGCAGTGTAATTACCTTATAGTCTGGACAGAGGGGGCACAGCTAGTAAGTCTGTGCCAACCTTTCACAGGTGTGTGTGAGTGTGTGAGTGTGTGAGTGTGTGTGTGTGTGTGTGTGTGTGTGTGTGTGTGTGTGTGTGTGTGTGTGTGTGTGTGTGTGTGTGTTTATGTGTAAAAATCAAATATCCAACTTTATGTGACAATTACTTGGAACTGAGACACAGTGCTCCAAAGTGGTTAGTGCAGAGTCTTGTTTGGGGCTTGGAGAGAGAGAGAGAGAGAGAGTCCATCTCCAGGTCTGGAGTGTGCTTTGCGTGATCTTAAGGGAAATTGTTCATGTATCCATTTTTGTTCCTAGTGGCCATCCCGGTGTCAGTGCCGAGGAGTGAGGCTCCTTGATTACTGGTCAGAATAGGGATGTTCACATATTGGTGTCAGCTGAGTGGGATATTAATTGAACTTCAGCAGCCTGTGAGCAGTTGTCACTGAAGGTGTGTGCACTCTTGGCAGCCACAAGGCAAACATACAGAGTTTCATTTTCACAACAGTTTTATTTATTTCTATTAGTTTAGTTTAGTCAGGGAAAGTAGGCAAAGATGTCAACAGATGATTATGTTAAGCTAACAAAGAACCAAGGACTGGTACATGCCAACCTGACTGAAGAGGAAATGATTTAGCCTTAATTGCAGCTGCAGCATGGACCAGCAAATAGGAAGACAACCAGTCTGGTGATGGGGATGTGCAGCCTTCAGAAACAGGACAGTTCACCTTTTTGTCTGATGACTTAAAAACCCATCTGGAGTTAAAGAGACTTGAACTAGAGGCCAGACACTTGAAATTAGCATTACCAGAGGGACTGTGGCATTTGGAGGCTGATGAAAATGAGAAACAGTGCCAACATGAGAGGAAGATGCTAACTCTTCTTCAGGGTCATGGAGGTAATTAGGAAGGGAATAACCAAACCACAGAAGCAATAAAGGTCAGTAAATTTCTTCTACAGTTTACAGAGGGTGATAATTTTGATGGTTTTATTCATATATTTGAAAGAGTATGCAAACAGTATAATATTGACCAAGGTAATTGGGTACAGTTCCTGACCTCCTTACTCCATCGTAAAGCTGTAACTGGTGTTTTAAATTGTCTGATACCGATTGATTAAAGTATGATAAAGTTAAACAATGTTTATTGGAATGTTTAAGCATCTGAAGTTTACAGGCAAAATGTTTTGTGAGTATAGATGCAAGGCAGAAGGAAGTATGTGTGATTATACTGTTGAGTTAAGCACTTATTTTCATATATGGGAAGTCACGACTTTTGAAAGACCTATTGGTGAGGGAATAAGCCCTTAGCACTTTGACTCAGGCATGTGAATCTGGTTGTCAGACTGGGAGTGCAACTCTGCAGATAAGCTGGGGAGAAAAGGAGATCTCTACTTAGCAAGCAGGGCACCACTGCACAAGAAGGGGATACCCAGTGCTGCATAAGGATATAAGGTAACCCATGATGGGCAGTCTAAACCACCTCAACAGAGTCAACCAGTAACAGGGGAAGCCACAAGTTCAGGTACACAGCCAGGGCCAAGGGTTATGTATTTTAAATGTAACCAGAGGGGCCATTAGAATACAAATATCCACTGAAACAAGGTGGGGAACAAATGGTAAGACAGCCATCAAGTGGGAATAACAGCATGCCAGTTGTAGATTGTCTGGAGATAACAGGGGTACCAAAATATCACCAGAGTTCTTATCATTAGTCAATGGAAGACAGGCCACCGCTAAGAGAGGCACAACCTCTGACATAACCATTGTGAAGCCTACAGTGGTTTTAAAGAGGAGATGTACTTGCTTGGGCAGTCAACTCCAGTCAGAGCTTTAGGAGGGACCCCATTCCAAACACCTTTAGTCAGGGATCATCTTGACTGGGAGGGTGGAAAAGGAAGCAAGCAAGTAGATGTGTTTGAGGATATCCTTGCAGATGTCTTGATAGGGAATGATTCTGATAATGTAGTAGCTTTTGTGCATGCAGTTACAGGCAGTCAGGCTTGGAGACAGGCATGTGGGTCAGGTAGCCTTCGGGGAGAACCAGACAGACCTCACACTTGAAGCTGGGGCTGGTGATGTGGCTATTTCAGGGAGAGAGCTATCCTGTAGCAGTGAGCCTGAATGTGAGCCACAGCTGCTGGTAGGTACTAATGTTCCCATGGACATGGTAACTGCAAGGACAGTGGTGAGTGGTAGTACCCAGGCTGACAGTGAGACATCACTTTCAGAAGATACCAGGCTTCCTGTGGAAAGGGAGCTGGGAAGGGACACAAAGGTATAGTTGAGACAGGCTCAGCTTTTGGACCTTACCTTACAAGGCTTGGGGGAGATAGCTAAGGAGGCACTTGATTGTCAAGGAAAAGGGGAGTCTGTATACTGGAACAAAGGGTTACTGTATAGAGAGTGTAACCCTGAAGGAGGGCTAAAGGGTGAGGTAATACAACAGTTGGTAGTGCCCAGAGCCTGTCATCTGGCACTTCAAGCCATAGCCCATGAAATTCTTTTGACAGGTCATATGGGCATAAAGCATACCATGAGAATTATTATGCAGAAAATTTATTGGCCTGGTATTGCAAGGGATGTAACAGGATACTGCAGGACATGTGAGCAGTGCCAAAAGGTAGGCAAGGCAGGAGACAAGGTCAAAACTCCTTTGATGCCTTTATCTATGATATCTAAGAGCTATTTCAGAGCACAGCTATGGATATTGTGGGGTATCTGAGTACCCCAAGTTCCACATGAAAGAAGTATATACTGGTGAAATTAGATTATGCTACTAGATACCCTAAGGTGGTGGCTCTGTCCTTCCATCAAGGCAGAGAAGTTGGAAAATGTTTTGTTAGAGATTTTCAGCAGGGTAGGTTTCCCAAGAGAAATACTAACCGACAGAGATGATAATTTCATGTCAGACTTGCTGAATTGTCTGTGGAAGTGCTGTGGCATGAAGCACCTACATATCACCCCCAGACTGATGGTCTTGTGGAGAGGTTAAACTCTACACTAAAGACTATGCTACAAGCATTTGCAGACCAGTTTAAGAGAGAATGAGACAAAATATCTGTCCCATCTGCTGTTTGCCTAGAGAGAGGTACACCAGGAATCCACAGATTTTTCACACTTTGAGTTGCTGTATGAGCATAGGGTGAGAGGTCTTTAGATTTGATTTGTGATGTGAAGGAGGAGCAGTGTGACTCCCACAAGGAGTCTGTTGTGGCATATGTCCTAAACCTCAGGATAAGGCTTAGGGAGCTCATGGACTTGGCCCAGGAGAACCTAGCAGGAGCCCAAAAGCAGGAAAAAGGTCTGGTATGACAAGAATGTTTGAGCCTTAAGAGTATGATGTGTGATAGCAGGTTATGGTGCTCATTCTTGTCAGACACAATAAGCTGCAGGCAGCGTGGGCAAAACCCTTTAAAGTGGTAAGAAAGGTCAGTGATGTCAGTTACATGTTAACATGATGAAACCTTACCATGATAGGGATGCTCTGGTGTTGAGTATTTGCAGTGGAGGGCAGGAGGAGTCTGAGGTGGATTTGGTGACTGACATCTTCAGTGAGGCTTGGACTGACACCCCAGTGGAAAAGGTAGCAATGTCCCAGTAGCTATCCACTAGCCAGGTTTGAGAAATCCAAGCAGTATTGCAGGAGTTTGGGGGCATATTCACTGGGAAACCTGGGTGCACCCAACTGGTGCAGTACCATGTGGATGCAGGACCCCAAAGGCCTATCAAGCAGGCCCCTTAAAGGGTACCTGAGCAAGTCAGACAGACTCTGAGGGAGGAGATACAGGAAATTTTGGAACTGTGGATAATCCAGGAGTCCAGCAGCCCTTGGGCCTCCCCATTGGTGCTAGTACCAAAGAAAGATGGCAGCACCAGGTTCTGTGTGGACAACAGAAAACTAAACAGTCACACAGAGTCAGATGTTTACCCCATGTTTAGGACAGATGAAGCCTTAGAGCAGCTGGGTGGGGTTAAGTGTCTGACCACTACTGATCTGACCAAGGGCTACTGGCAGGTGCCCTTAACTCCTACAACTAGACAGAGGTCAGCCTTTGCAACTTCTTTCAGATTATACACGATCATGAAGATGCCCTTTGGGTTGAAAAATGCCTCAGCAACCTTCCAGAGGCCAGTAGATGTTATCCTAGCAGGAGCAGTAGATTATGCCCTTGCTTACCTGGATGATATTACTATATACAGTCATTCCTGGCAAGAGCACCTTCAGCATGAAAGGTGGGTCCTGGGCAGACTGCTAAGGGTAGGGTTGACCATTAAGTCCAGTAAGTGTCAGGTGGATATGGCAGAGGTCTCCTGCCTGGGAGATAGAGTGAGAAGTGGAAAAATCAGGCCAGAATCTCCCAAAGTGGAAGCCATTCAGGCATGGCCTGCTCCTGTTACCAAAAAGCAGTTGAGGGCATTCTTGGGGACAGTGGAGGTACTATAGAACGTTCATTCCCAATGATAGTAGAATAGCTGCTCCGCTCACAGACCTGACAAGGAAAAACAGGCCAGATAAAGTCACGTGGACCCTAACCTGTGTACAGGCATTCCAAAAGCTTAAAGGGGCTTTGGAAGGACCTCCCCATGTTAGCCAGTCCAGATTACAGCAAAGAATTTGTTGTGCAGGTGGATGCTTCAAACCATGAAGTGGGGCTGTACTCAGCCAGATTTCCTCAGAGGGAGAAGAGCACTCAATTGTATATCTCAGCCACATAATCTAACCCAGGGAGAAATGTTATGCAGCTGTAGAAAAAGAATGTCTAACCATAGTATAGGCACTGCAAAAACTTCAACCTTATCTGTATGGAAAGAAATTAACTGTGGTTACAGACCACAATCCATTAGCATGGCTACATCATGCCAGCCAGCAAAATAAGTTTTTAAAGTAGAGCCTAGAGTTGCAGGCATATGACATGACAGCGCAGCACGGTAGTGTGGTCAGCAATAGTATTAATTTTATCCAGTATAATTGAGTTCCCTTGTAAGAACCTTAGAGTAGCTGACTGGTGGCAATGTAAGTCTGGGCAGAGGGGGCACAATCAAATATTCAAGTGTGTATGTCAACTACTTAGAACAAGCACACAGTGCTCTAAATTAGTCAATGTAGGGTCTTGTTTGGGACCTTGACAGATTGACAGACTCTAGCCCTATGTCTGGAGTGTGCCCCCTGTGTGCTCTTAAAGGAAATTGTGCTCGGTGCAGAGAACTGTATCGGAAAATACTGCATGTATCCATTTTTGTTCCTAGTGGCTGTTCTTCACCAGTGTCAGTGTTAAGGCTTGAGGCTCCTTGATTACTGGCCCAGAGTAGGGACTGTCATGTATACTTTCAACACAATTCTCACAATGTATACAATTTGCAACAGAAATGTCAATCTTATATGGTTACCAGACACCTCCCATTGTGCCCAGACCTGCCCTGGAGGGTTTTCTGGGACATCTCAGAAGCATAACACCTGTGTGTGTCATTGACATGGTACAATAAATTTCCATGTAATAACATAGAAGATTATAAACACTTTTAACAATAACATTTGTGAAGAAAGTTAATAACCTATCTCAGAAATGAAAATACCTGTGCCAACAGTGAACTATAAGATGCATATATAGATAAAAATTCAATTTTACTGCACATATATGATTTGCTTTGTAACATTTATTTATGTATTTATAACAGTGTATGACTAAGTTTTATGAATTTATTTTCACTTTTATAGTATAGATAGATTGTTATAGAGTTATTTAAGATGTATATATTAAATAATGATATGGCATATGTATTTAGACAATATTTTAGAACATAGTATTTTAACATATGTGATGGGTTTTTATTGGTTGGTTTGAATTAGGGCATATAAGGCTGTTGGTGTTTTGTCAAATTATCTGATGAAGTAAGTGATGAAAACATATTGTGGATGCTGCTATTGTTAATGCACTTTGGAGAGCCTTTATTGCTGCAATAAATCTGTTTCGAGAATATTTGCCTGCTTGTGCTTACTTGGTGACATCCGTAGTGCTGAAGGATTGGGTTTCTGGTTTTGCACGGCACTTTATCTTCTTTTTTTGTGTTCATTGCTTTGTAACATGTTAGAAAATCTGGAATATACTTGAAAAATACAATCATACCTTAACATTAGAAACCCTCTCTGCAGATAAATCAAAATGAATAGTAGTTTTCTGTTTTGTCCATATATACAAGTTTCCTCACCTTCAGCTTCACTAGCTACATGGCTACCCTTTCATAGTGCTGATTCAGTCCTCTGAGCATGATGAATCTGCAAATGAGGTGTGAACACATTAGAATTGCTGAATACCAAAGCTTTGACTTCATGTAGCAGCTGTAAACATAGTGTAGGCTCTACAACATCATTAGTTGATAATGGCTTGTAACTGTGAATGATTAGTGGGGGGGGGGGACACAACAGCAATTCAGACTATCTTCCCTGCAGTGAGTATGTCACTCAGGATACAATTGCAAAGTGCAGAAGTAACTTTAGCAAGCGTTTAAATGGAACTAAACAGCACACTTTTATAATTTGTGTTCACTACTAGCCAAACTCTCCTGCCTTTGCTGAAAATGTTTACCACTGTCATGTATTTTTATCATACATTTAAAGGACAATGATACAAAATGCACAATAGACTGCATGTCCGAGAGTACAGCACAGATAAGAGAAGAGTGAACACAATACAAAGAGAAGGCAAAGCCAAATTAGTGAAAACATATTGAAAACTGGTTGTGTGATCAGTCATTGCACTAAATATGTAAGCCACAGATGTACAAACAAATGAGAGTGTACATGTGTATATGTCTTGCTAATACTGTGGAGGAAATGGGAATTGCTTGTATGCACATAATTTGTTTTCCTACATCTGTGGCTAAGAGAGATAAGACACTCCTAGTGTGTTTTGTAGGTTCATTAGTATGTTAGTTCAAATCCAGAGTTGCGTAAAAATGTATAATGTGTGTTAAAATGTATTTTGCATTTATTTATTTATTTAGTTATGTATTTATTTTAAATATTAATATTTGCTCTGTGCATGGTTTAGGGCAAATACAGTGAAACGGATAAATATTTTGAAACTAATGGACCTTGCTTCTGTGATAAGGACAGTATAAATTAGAGCTGTATATCAAGTGTGCGTATGTGTGTGTGTCTGTGTGTGTGTGTGTGTGTGTGTGTGTGTGTGTGTGTGTGTGTGTGTGTGTGTGTGTGTGTGTGTGTGTGTGTGCGTGCGTGTGTGTGTAGCACAGCTGTTAAACACAATGAAGTACACAGCACATAGGATATGTAGAGCATGGTTCAAGTCACACATTTTTCTTTTAATGATAAAAATTAATAAACACATTTGACAATAATAATGCATGTTGAACTTTGCCTATCTTGTTTGCAAATTGTTCACCTCCATGCAAATATGATGTAATGCCTCAGACAAAAAGGAGACATTGTCAGTTTCAAGAAAGATACATTGTTACATCTTTTGCCTTGCATTGAGCAAACACGCTAAGCAGCATTGCTAGGTGGTCAGTATGCATACACAACACCTGCACTTTGACAACACCTGTACACAATAAGGAGACATTGTCAATTTCAAAAAGATACTTTGTTATATAGTTTGCTTTCCATCGCTGAAATATGTTACATGGCATTGCACAGCAGTCAGCATGCTTCCACAACACCTGCAGACAATAAAAAGACATTGTCAATTTCAAAAAGATACATTGTAATGTGTGGTCTTCCATTGCACAAACACGCTAAGCACTGTTGTAAGGCAGTCAGCACTCATACATAGTAATGAGTTGAACAATTGCACCTAATGCCCAGTTCTAGCTGTAGTGGCCACAATACAGGTAAGCCAGGGTTCTAATCCAGTAAACTGTAAGATTTTTTAATGCTGGTCCACTGTAATTTAGATAAAAATTAACAATATAAAAATAATTATATATAAAAGTAACTATATATAGCAGGTGGATTGAGTGTACAGATATCATATATATTATATGTCTAACTGTAGGTATCAGTACAATTATGGTAATACAATTAAAAATTCATTTTCTGAACTTTCATGTCACACAAACATAACATGGTTAACCACTCAGCTCTTTAATGTGTATATATAATTAATGAGCATGTCTGATTAACAAGTCCTTAGTGATAATGAACACTCTGGACAGTAAGAACTGTAAAAAATATACCTGTTGCCATCTTTCCCTGTGACAACTGGTGTAAGTTCAGGGGTTGGGAGGGTGGCCTAATGGTTAAAGTGTTTGCCTTACAAACACAAGGTGCAGGGTTTGAATCTCACTAGGAATAATTGGCTAAGCTTAAAATGGCTTGCAAGGGCAGTTAGCTTAGTACTAATCTATAAACCTATCTATAAACAATACAGGTGAGCCATGGTTCTAATCTAGTGCAATCAATTTTTTAAAAATAAAGACCATTATAAAGGTAATTATACATAACAATAAGTATGTGTAGCAGTAGATATCTGTAGTATGGAAGGCTTTCTATATAGCACACTTGATTAGCAAGGGCATCACCTTTATAGGTTCATAGGTACATAGATGTGTACTAGGCTAATGGCCCTAGGGCCTTTACAAACCTAGCCCATAGGATTACCCTGGCATTGTGCCACCCAACCTTAGTTCCAGTGCCTCTGTCGAGTAAAGCCACTGGAGTGATCCTTGAGGTGAATTTTTGATTTCCTAATCACTCATCAAGATTTCCCTTGAAGAGGGCCAGTGATCTGCTCTGCTTGACATGTATGGGAAGTCTATTCCATAGCATGAGCAGTCTCTGGGTTATGAACCTGTCCCTCCAGCATGTTCTGTTGATTATGGTAATGAGGTCGAGGTCTCCTGAGTGTATGGTGTGGAGGGATTGGGATTTCTTTAGATGTAGCATTTCTAACAGAGCTGGCTCAGACATGGCTTTGTAAGTCAAGCAGAGATCGCCTCTAAGTAAGTGATATGAGACAGAGAATATTAGTCTGGCCATATAGAACAAATGTTTAAAGCCTAGGATTCTCTTTGTGAGGTACTTTTGTGGCCTCTCCAGTTGTTGTTTATGTCTGTTTAACCACATGACAGGTCCTTTCTTATGTGATTTCTGTACCATTGTGTCATTCTATCACACTGGCAGAAGGGCTTTGTGTGTGGCATGCAGTGGCATATGTGCAATGTTATATCAAATTACTATGACTGATATATATGAGCAGTTATCCTTCACATACAGCATAGACATTCACTGGTCTGTTGGTGGATAAACAGAAAAGGTGATGCTTTATTTAGCATCATTCATGAATCCCTTGTTTGTCCTTATCTTGCTTATGTTAATAGCTTGTCTTTTTGATAATAGTTTATCTTAGGATATGCATAAAAAAAATTAATACATGTCCACATGTATGCATTTGTAGTACATATGCAATAATTTACATAGAAGTACATGTGTATGAATGCATTATGATCAACAAACACACACCCTTGTAATAAGTGACTGTGTACATATTGTTACTCCAATTTTAAGTGCTGTTCTGTTGTTCACAGAACTGTCCTCTGAATAGTCCTGTTCATGTACGGTGCTATTTATGTCAATAACAATCTTTGTGGTGCCTGTTGTGGCATGTCTGCATGATAGTATATATATGTATATGTGATAATCTGAAGTCATATGTTATATGTATGTGTACCTTCCTCTAAATTATCATTATTGTCATGTATTTGTACTGTTACAATAGTAACTTGTGCCAACTGTTGGTTATCATACACATGTAAGGCATATGCATGCAAAATGATGGCATTTGACTTATAGGTTCATAGGTTCATAGGTAGGTACTAGGCTATTGGCCCTGGGGCCTATACAAGCCCAGCCAAAAAGGTACCCTGACTTTTGCCACCCAAGAAAATTATTTTCCTGTGCCACTGTCGAGCAGAGCCACAGAGGTGATCCTCAGGGTGAATTTCCTATTTCCCATCCAATCATCAAGATTTTTCTTGAAGAGTGCTAATGAGGAGCTTTGTTTGCTATAGATAGGTAGTTTATTCCAGAGTATGGGAAGTCTCTGCAACAGGAATCTATCCCTCCGGCATGTTCTGTTTATTGTGGAGACAATGTTTAGGTCCCTAGAGCGTGTAGCTCAGAGGGATTGGGATTTCTTTAAGTGGAGCATGTCCAACAGCTTTGGGTTTGACATAGCTTTGTATGTTAGGCAGAGATCACCTCTGAGTAGGCGATATGCGATGGAGTAAAGCTGGAGATTTTTGAGACGGTCTGCGTAGGGCATCTGTTTGAGGCCGGTAATCCTCTTTGTGAGGTATTTCTGCGGCCTTTCCAGTTGTTGTAGATGACTTGTGAGGTACATACCAAAAGGGCCGTTGTACTCTATAATGGGTTTAATGAGTGATGAGTAGAGGGGAACAATGACCTCTTCTTTTCTGGATGAGAAACCTTTTGTGATGAGGTGTGCCATGTAGAAGGATTTCCTGACTACTGTGGTGATGTGATTATCAAAGGAGAGGCTACTGTCCATCTGTGTCCCAAGGTCTCTTATCACACATTCGGTGTTAAATATACTACAGCCTATGTTGTAGTTCATGGGTACAGAGTTTTTAACCAAAGGGGATGACAATGCACTTTTTGGCATTGAGCTTGAGGCCATGGCTTTGACACCAGGCATCTGTCTCAGTGAGGCCCTTTTGTAGGATATCCACATCATTATGAGTTTCGATTATGGCTCCTAGTTTGCAGCCATCTGCAAACTTCATTAGCCAAAGACCTTCTGTGTTAGTCTTTACTTCAAAGAAGTAGATAAGAAACAGGAGAGGACCCAGGACTGAACCCTGTGGTACTCCACTTGTCACTGGTCTGAAGTCGGATTTGGAGTCTGTTACTTTCACAGTGTGGGTTCTGTCAGTGAGCCAGTTGGCAACCCATCTTGTGACATAGGGATTTATACCTAGTTTAGTGAGTTTATCTATAATTCCAGAGTGGGGGATGGTGTTGAAAGCCTTGGCAAGATCTAGATAGGCTGTGTGAACCACCTTACCCTTGTCTACGGCTTTGTGACTGCTTCAAAGAAGTCTATCCAGTTTAGGAGACATGATCTGCCTTTTACAAACCCGAACTGGGTGGGGTCCAGAGTTTGGAGATTACCAATGTATTTGTTTATAAGTTCCATGATGATACGTTCCATGGCCTTGCAGACCAGGCTAATCAGGCTAATGGGGTGATAGGTCCCGGGGTCCGTGGTGGCTCCCCCCTTGTGGAGTGCGATAACCATCACTGTGTACCATTCAGCAGGCACAAAGCCTGAGGCGATGCTATGATTGAACATGGTACTTAGGTGGGGTGCCAGTTTGTTCTGTAGTTCATGTAGAACGCAGCTGGAGATGTTGTCTGGTCCCATGGATGCTGTGTTCTTGGCTTTGGAGAATGTTGTTTTTACCTGTGCAGCCGTGATTACAGGAATGTTGCATTCCTCCGGTATAGAGATGGGCTCTTTAGGGTGTAAGAGGGGGGTAAAGTTAGCACTGAACCTATCTGCCAGGATGTTGGCAATATCAGTTGGGTCTGTATATTTAGTGCCATTGTGCTGTAACTCAGAGCAGATCTGAGTGCTGCCATTGCGATTCTTGACATAGCTATCAAATGCTTTGTGGTTGTCTTTAGAATCAGTGACAATTTTGTTTTCGCAACTAGCTTTGGAGGATTTTATCAGGGATCACAGCTTCTTACTGAGGCTGACCAGGGAGCTCCTCCACTCATGGGATTTTACTCTCTTTTGCAATAGTTTCTTCCTTCTGTTGTACAGTTTGTTTATGGCAGGGGACCACCAGATTGGCTTCCTTTTTTTGGAGGATAGCATCTTGGTTCTGTTTTGGATAGCACAATCCATGCACTCATGTAAGTGCTTATAAAGTGCAATTGTGTAGGATTCAGTAGTCGTAACTGCATTGTCCATCTGCATGGGTGTTGTGAAGTTCATCACTTTTGTCTTAAAGAGCATGAAGTTGGCTTTGGAGAAATTTTTTACCATGGTTTCCTTAATGGGGGGGGGGTGAGGGCAGGACGTGGATATCTAGGGTAATTATATAATGGTTGGATCGGACCAATGAGGCGTTGACTTCGGGTGTGGAACACCGGTCACTCATGTTGGTAATGACTAGATCTAGGATATTGTTGCCTCTGGTGGGGGTGTGGATAAGCTGATCCAGGGCATTGGAGTTTATGAATTCCAGAAAGTGTTGAGCAAAGGAGTTGGTACATGAGTAGTTTTTCCAGTTAATGGTGGGGTAGTTGAAATTACCCATTATTAGAATGTTTGGTTGAGCCCTAATATTTTCCAGTACATCAAGAAAAGAGGAGTGGGAATCCTGGGGCATGGTGGGTGATCTGTAGCAAGCTACAATTTGGATTGCAGTTTTGCCCAGAGTTAGTTGCACTTGGATATCCTCGGCTGCATTATGCTGAGCAACTAGCCTGTAGGTGTGGATATCCTTAATGAATATGGACACACTTCCGCCTTTGGTGTTCTGGTCCAGGTTACATGGCTGAAATGTGTGGTATGAGTTATAGCCTGGTAGTGCAGGGGTGCTTTCTGGAGCCTTGAACCAGGTCTCAGTCACTGCACAGATATCGATGTTCTCCATTTTAAGGAGTGCCTCGAGTGAGTGCATTTTGAGATTTAGACTTCTAGCACTGAGTAGCATCATCCTCAGGTTTTGCTTGCCTGTACCTGTTATGGTGGTGAATTTGTCTTTTGAACCTTGCCTAAAAAAGGCACTATAGGGTCGGCAAGAACCTTAGCCACTATCCGGAATCCCAGGGGTGACAGGTGCAGGCCGTCTCTGGCAAAGCATCATGGTCTGTCGACCATGTCATCCCAGGCAGATAGATACTGGATCCCTTTAGAATGGCACCAGAAGCTTAGCCAATTGTTGAAGTCAATCATTTTGTCCTTGTACTGTGGCATCATTCTGGGTGATGGCAGAATGCTACTCAGGGCTAGGGTCATACCTGCCTGGGCTACAAGATCGGAGAGCTCTTCCATGTCTCTTTTCATGTAGTGCAGGGAGGTACATCTCGGGTCGTTCACACCAACATGGACAATGACAGAGTCATAGTTGTACTTGTTGTGGAGTGACCTGATTGCGTGGGTTATGTGGCAGATCCTGGCACCCGACAGGCAGCTGATAGTAACCTTCTCCTTGTTTAGCCTGGTGAGTGGGACATCAGTGTGCCTGACTATAGAGTCACCTATGACTAGTGTGTTGGGTACATTGTTTTGCCTTATTGGCTGTAGTTGAGTGGCACACTGAGTCTGCGGGCTATGTGTCATTTGGGTTGTGTTAGGGGTGGAGGTCGCTTGCATTGCTGCTTTGGAGGTCTCTGTTGCTTGAGCAGATTATTATTGAGAGCCTCCGCAATTGTTTTTGTGTTTCTATGTGTGGATTTTGGTGTGGTGTAGATTTAGTGAGACTATGTGATGAATGTGGTGTGGTGCAAGTGTTTATCTTCTCCTCTTGACTGTCAAGTTCAGTCTTGATTGGAGAGAGCTTTACCTCGAGTTTGATTAGATAAGTGCATCTCTCACAGGTTGTAGTGTTGGGTGGTAGGAGGAGAGGGTTGTCTGTGTACATGAGGCAATTTCTACATTGCCCCAAGATGCCCAGATTCATCAGATAGACAGGAGAGAACACTGGGAGCTGACCCTTGGACATGCCTGAATAAAAAAACTATTTTCCTCTAGATAAGTGAGGAAAGTGAGTACAAGAGCTGTTTTTCTCTAAGCAAGTGAAGAAAGTAAGTACCAAAACTGGTTTCCTCTACGTAATGAGGAAGGTTGAGTGCTGTAGTAATTTGTAGGTTATTTAGTTCTTACAAGTTCTGAACAAGTGCTGATCATGAATAAGCAAATTCAAATGCTGAAACTAAGAATCTGTATCTGGACTAAACTAGTTACAAGAAAGGGGGGAAACAAGTGCAAATGCGGGCTTTTAAATCAGAAAGTTGAGAGAGATGGAAAAACTGCCCAAACGGCCAATAACTACAATTTCTGGGCCAGAACTACTCTTTATGTGGTAGATAGGTTACCTAGTGCTTACCACTCCCACTGATAAGCTAGAAGGCTTCCCTCCAACACAGAAAGCTGTGGGAGGGAGGGCTCAGAAGCTTACATACAGTCCTGGATACAGCAAATCTGAATCTGGACTACACTAGTTACAGGAAAGTTTATATATATATATATATATATATATATATATATATATATATATATATATACAGAAAAGTAGCTAAAACAGCAGTAAAAACAATTCAAATGCAGTGCAAGCTAGCACACATGAGTATGTAGCAATGTTAGACCAAACAGTTTAAAAAATGCAATTAAATTAAAAATGACTAAAAACAAGTGCAGAAGGAGTCTTACGTAGAATGAGGTAAAGAGATGGGACTGGGGGGAGTGTCCCAGATCAAATCTACAGTGGGGGCGGGCAATTTCAAAAGCCTCCAAATTTAAACAACAAGACAGGAATAGGGAGGGTGGATATGGGAAAACCAACACCTTCAGCAGAGATCTGAAAAACTATCTTCTTCTTTCGGCTGCTCCCGTTAGGGGTTGCCACAGCAGATCAACTGTTTCCATTTCTTCCTGTCTGCTGCATCTTGCTCTGTCACACTAACCCCCTGCATGTCCTCTCTCACCACATCCATAAACCTTATCTTAGGCCTTCCTCTTTTCCTGTTACCTGGCAGCTTCATCCTTAGCATCTTTTTCCCAATATACTCTGCATCCCTCCTCAACACATGTCCAAACCAATGTCATCTTGCCTCTCTGGCTTTGTCTCCAAACCTTCCAACTTGGGCTGACCCTCTAATATACTTATTCCTAATCCTGTCCATCCTCGTCACACCCAGTGCAAATCTTAACATCTTCAACTCTGCCATGTCAAGCTCTGACTCCTGCCTTTTTGACAATGCCACTATCTCCAACCCATATAACATAGCTGGTCTCACTACCCTCTTGTAGACCTTCCCTTTCACTCTCACTGGTACTCGTCTGTCACAAATCACTCCTGACACTCTTCTCCTCCCACTCCATCCTGTCTGTACTCTCTTCTTCACCTCTCTTCCACACTCACCATTATTCTGAACTATTGATCCCAAGTAATTAAACTCATTCACCTTCACCACCTCTACTCCCTGCATCCTCACCATTCCTCTATCCTCCCTCTCATTCACACACACATATTCTGTCTTAGTCCTACTGACCTTCATTCCTCTTATCTCTAGAACATATCTCCACCTCTCCAGGGTCTCCTCCACCTGTTCCCTACTCTCACTAGAGATCACAAGGTCATCTGCAAACATCATATTCCATGAGGATTCCTGTCTGATCTTGTCTGTCAACCTGTCCATCACCATTGCAAATAAGAAAGGGCTCAGAGCTGATCCTTGATGTAATCCCACCTCCATCTTAAAAGCATCTGTCACTCCCACCACAGACCTCACCACTGTCACACTACCCTCGCACATATCCTGTACCACTCTTACATGCTTCTCTGACACTCCCAACTTCCTCATATAATACCACAACTCCTCTCTAGGCACCCTGTCATATGCTTTCTCTAAATCCACAAAGACACATTGCAACTCTTTCTGATCTTCTCTGTACTTCTCCATCAACACTCTCAGAGCAAACATCGCATCTGTAGTGCTCTTTCCTGGCATGAAACCATACTGCTGATCACTAATCATCACCTCCCTTCTTAACCTAGCTTCCACTACTCTTTCCCATAACTTCATGCTTTGACTGATCTATTTAATCCCTCTTTAGTTACTACAGCTCTGCACATCACCCTTATTCTTAAAAATCGGTACCAAAACACTTCTTCTCCATTCCTCAGGCATCCTCTCTCTTTCCAAGATTTCATTAAACAATCTAGTTAAAAACTCCACTGCCATTTCACCTAAATACCTCCATGCTTCCACAGGTATGTCATCTGGACCAACAGCCTTTCCATTCTTCATCCTCTTCATAGCTATCCTTACTTCCTCCTTGCTAATCCACTGCACTTCATGATTCACTATCTGCACATTATCCAACCTTCTCTCCCTCTCATTCTCTTCATTCATCAGCCCCTCAAAGTACTCTTTCCATCTGCTCAACACACTCTCCTCACTTGTGAGTATGTTTCCCTCATTATCCTTTATCACCTTTACCTGCTGCACATCTTTACTAAAAAACAGACAAGGAGATGAAAAGAGTGAACACACGTTACCAAAACCACTCAAAAGTTCACTCCGGAGTATAAATAAGGGTATGAGACCCAAGAAACAAGTTATGATAAAAGGAACAGTTCTGTAGAACTAAACAAAACGTGACCACGGAAAAGGTTGAGAACTGTTGGATTTAATAAGATCTAAATACATCTACTGAAAAACAACCATGATATGCCATACTTTCCTCAAGCCACATAAGTCCAATATCATGTGGAATTGATCCAAATAAATCCACAATATCCAGGGTAATAAAAATAATGTTTTTGGAAAAGAGATGAGTCTTTACTTGTCTTAAAAAATCCCAGGAATCCTTTAACACAGTTACACCCTGATTGGATAATTCCTTTAATTTTATATCAACATATTTTGCTAAGGGGGTTGTAATAGAACATTCCGAAGAAACAATAAGTCTCAAAGGGGGGTCCTTTTGATCTTTGTGAACTTTCGGAATGCCAAATACTGAAGGAACCCTAGGATTCTGAGTAATTAAAAAATTGAAGGTATCCAAATCAATCGAACCTTCCAATAGTAAATCATTAATTAGTAAATTTATTTTAGCTTTAGAAATGTTGACTTCATTAATGGAAGCTCTAGTATAATTAACAGTATTTTGCAAACTTTCCTTCATCTTAGACTCATATGAAATAGCATCCATTATCACTGCACCTCCCCCCTTATCAGGTTGCATAATTCGGATGGTTTTATTACCTTTCAAAAATTCCAATAAATTGAGCTCTTTCTTTGATAAATTTGAAAACACTTTGTGTGAACCCACTGTATTCCTAATTTCCTTTTTTATCACTTTTTCCAGATTTTTCAACTGTGGGTGAAGTGGAGGGTTAAATACACTCCTTTTCTTTAATTTGGAATGTGTATTTGTATTAATAACAGTTCCTTCAAACGTGAGGTGCAACTGTATTAAAGGATTCCTGGGATTTTTTAAGACAAGTAAAGACTCATCTCATTTCCAAAAACATTATTTTTTTATTTTTATTACCCTGGATATTGTGGATTTATTTGGATCAATTCCACATGATATTGGACTTATGTGGCTTGAGGAAAGTATGGCACATCATGGTTGTTTTTCAGTAGATGTATTTAGATCTTATTAAATCCAACAGTTCTCAACCTTTTCTGTGTCACATTTTGTTTAGTTCTACAGAACTGTTCCTTTTATCATAACTTGTTTCTTGGGTCTCATACCCTTATTTGCACATCTTTACTAGCTCGAGCCCTCTGTCTAGCCAATCAGTACAGGTCCTTTTCTCCCTCCTTAGTGTCCAACCTTTTATACAACTCTTCATACGCCTTATCTTTAGCCTTCACTATCTCTCTCTTTGCCATGCACCTCATCTCCTTATACTCTTGTCTACTTTTCTTCATCTCGCTGACAATCCCACTTCTTCTTCACCAACCTCTTTCTCTGTATACTCTCATGTACTTCTTCATTCCACCACCAGGTCTCCTTGTCCTCCTTCCTATTTCCAGATGTCACAGCAAGCACCTTTCGAGCCATCTCTCTTATTACCTCTGCTGTAGTTACCCAGCTATTCGGTAACTCTTCACTGCCACCCAGTGCCTGTCTTAACTCTTCCTTGAATATCACCTCACAATTACCCTTTTTCAATTTCCACCATTTGATCCTTGGTGCTGCCCTCACACTCATCCTCCTCTTCTAGATCACCAATGTCATCGTACAAATCACCATCCTATGCTGCCTAACTACACTTTCCCCTGCCACCACTTTACAGTTTCCAATCTCCTTCAGACTGGCCCTTCTACATAAGATATAATCCACCTGTGTGCATCTTCCTCCACTCTTGTATGTCACCCTATGCTCCTCCCTCTTGTTAAAATACGTATTCATCACAGCCATGTCCATCCTTTTTACAAAATCCACTACCATCTGACCTTCTGCATTCCTTTGCTTAACACCATACCTACTCATCACTTCCTCATCCCCTCTGTTCCCTTCACCAACATGCCCATTGAAATCTGCTCCAATCACCAGTCTCTCACCCTTGGGTACAGTCATCACCACTTCATCCAACTCACTCCAAGATTTTTCTTTCTCATCCATCGCACACCCAACCTGTGGAGCATATGCACTAACAACATTCATTATTACACAATCAATTTCCAGCTTTATAAACATCACTCTATCCGACAATCTTTTCACCTCCAAAACACTCTTAGCATACTGTTCCTTCAGGATAATGCCTATGCTATTTCTCCTCCCATCCACACAATGATAAAACAATTTGAACCCACCTCCGATACACCTAGCCTTGCTCCCCTTCCATCTGGTCTCTTGCACACACAATATACCAATCTTCCTTCAGTCCATCATATCAGCTAGCTCTCTCCCTATACCAGCCATACTGCCAACATTCAAAGTTCCAACCCTCACTATCACAGTCCTAGCCTTTACCTGCCTTCGGGCATGCCTTCCGCTCTTTCTCCTCCTCCTTCGGCCAACAGTAGCCCAATTTCCACCAGCACTCTGTTGGCCAGCAGTACTGGTGGTGGTCATTGTTAACCCGGGCCTCGACTGAACCGGTATGTATATGTGTACTGTTGTCTGCATGTATGATTTGGCAAAATTTTACACCGGATGCCCTTCCTGACACAACCCTCCCCATGTATCCGGGCTTGGGACTGGCACAAAAAATGCACTGGCTTGTGCATCCCTAGTGGCTGAAAAACTATACAGTGAAGCAAAAATAACAGTGCACAACTCTGAAGTCAGCCAGGAATAATATAAAATTAGTCATACAACAATTACCAGTACACAACTCTGAAGTGCCAGAAAAATATACCCAGCTCTGTATATCTCCAGATAGTTTGAAGAGCACTCTGTCAGGACACAGGAAGGCTCCAGCAATGATATGCAGGCTGCTACTAAGAGGGTCTAATTTTATGCAAGTAATCCTTGAGATAGTCAGATAACACACAGGATGTAAAACCAGTTATACCAACTTAAGACACAGAGAAATAGGGGGAGGGGGGAAAAAACACCTTCAGCAGAGATCTGAAAAACTGTACAGTGAAGCAAAAATAACAGTGCACAACTCTGAAGTCAGCCAGCAATGATATAAAATTAGTCAAACAATTACCAGTACACAACTCTGAAGTGCCAGAAAAATATATTCAGCTCTGTATATCTCCAGATAGCTTGAAGAGCACTCTGTCAGGACACAGGAAGGCTCCAGCAGCATTGTTCATGTTATACTTGAATGCTGAGCATTACCTAGGAATTAGTTTGCTTCATCTATATTCACAGGCTGGCATTTCATAACTGCCATTACTCATACATATTTCACCATTTACATAATATTTCATACCACTGATATGTGTATGTGTGCTGACATTTCTTTCTGACTGGATTATGGTATTAGACTGCATGTCACACATTTATATTGTATACTTGCCAACCCATTTGTATTGCCTCTAACATGGAATATATCTTTCACATTTGGATCCCATTTGGCCTATATTTGGGTTGCATCCTTTTATTTCTGTATTAGACAGCTGCATTTCTTGCTTTGCTGCAGTTCTACTGTTTGACACTGTGCTTGGTTGTTTTCCTGTCCCATGCAGGGTTGAAGGTTCTAGTCGGCTCAACAATTATCTTCTCCCGCATTTCCTTGGCTGGATTTGCTCATCTGTGTGTTGCTTGTTTTACACTTGCACTGCTGCCAGCCTAGTTGATGACTATATTCAATATCTACTGTGTAAAGCAATGACTGCACTCTCTATTTAGTTTTCTATAACATGCACCTACTATGAGCCATACACATTCTGTTATGACAGTCACACAGTTTGAAACATCTCAGCACAGATTCATGCATAGGTACATATGTATTTATGCATTGCAACATGACTGGAATGCATCCGTACCCTGTTTGTCCATTTTTCTTTACCTGTGTTGTACAGTCTGAATGTCTGTTGGCTACGTACCGCTCCTTTATGTTTATTTCCACCCTTTGTCTATCCTGTATTGTGATATTTGTTATATATTCATATCTGATGTTTTGCCTCCTCCTCCTCCACATTCCTTGTCTTTTAAGTTCCTTCTATTCACCAGAAAAGTGTGGCCTACACCCACCAAAAAAATATACATGGCCATCTGACACTCCCTCAGACCTTATTATTTCATAATAACATCTGTGTGACCCTCTTCTTCACCCTCACCCCACATCTTATTTTCTGTCAGCTTCCTTCCTTTGGCATGTGCGTGACTTGCATTCTCCACACATGTTCATGCACCCATTGTAAGAACTGTTATCTATGACGAAAATGGTCGTGATTGTCCTTAGAAGTTTTGCAGATTCCATCAAATTCTGCAAATTATGATGAGTGAGTATGTGTGTGTGTGTGTGTGTGTGTGTGTGTGTGTGTGTGTGTGTGTGTGTGTGTGTGTGTGTGTGTGTGTGTGTGTGTGTGTGTGTGTGTGTGTGTGTGTGTGTGTGTGTGTGTGTGTGTGTGTGTGAGTGTGTGTGTGTGTGTGTGTGTGTGTATACATGTAGATATATATATTTTATATATATATATATATATATATATATATATATATATATATATATATATATATACAGCTCTACTTTAAAGCCAAGCGTTATTTTTCCAAGATAAAAAATAGCAAAACTAAAAATGCCAAACCGTGTAGCTTTTCCCAGGGCAAGTAAGCACTTGCCCAAAACTACACTAAAATACCGTACTATCTGAAACCCACCTAGGTGGGGAGAGGCTCTGCTCCACACACTCCCCAACTATATATACCAATTCTGGGATCACACTACAGTGGGGAAAATGATCTATGTATTACAACAATATCATTTTTCAGACAAATTGCTGAACATTTCTATTCCATTAACAATTTTCACTTATTACAGTTAGTTGCATTAAGTCTGTATAATTTCCACTGATGTACATTTGTAACGCACAGATATATCTCAGTTTATGAACAATGTTTCTTGAAATACAAATTTGAGGTGATTACTTGAGGTTGCACAGATGTTGCTGGTTAAATATGCTTTGCGCACTACTGCACTACACTTGAGGCATACTTGCATATCACTTGGTTATCCTCAACTTTTGCAAGGAACTTGGCGAACTGTACCAGATTCAGTGAACTTTATGGAATCTGACCTAGTATCTCCTAAAGATAGGGTAGGTGATGGTGCATGTGGTCTGGAGGAGGGGTTGTCATGTAAGTTGGCTGTTGATCTGCTGTGATAACAAGACCTACTTGAAACAGGTGATCTTACAGACAGTGATCTCTCCGTGCTGCGGGACTGAGACCTCAAATAAGAGGGTCTGCTATGTGTATATGAACACTCATGTGGCCTAAATGAATTCTGTTCTGTTTGGTGAACCCTAGTATTTGCAGTATTTTGCTGAGAAACACTTCTAGTACAATTTTTACTCAAGAGCTAGCTAAATTGTTCTACTTTGTATCGTACTGTGAGATTTTACTGTATCTACAGTAAAACACTTTACTGTGACATTTATATGTACCTATGGTAAACACAGTATATTTACTAGTCTCATTTATATACTTCTCTGCTATGTTTGAGATCTTATTGATACCTAAAGTCACCTCTGTATTAGTCATTCCCCAGGATTCAATAAACATTGTGTAGCATTCGCAAAAAAGCCTACACAGAGTTTAAATGTCTGTGCGGTGGTGTGCGGCATGCATCAATGCGCAATGCATATTAATCCCACACAGCATGCCTAAGTTAGGTTTTGTGGCCAGGACCAGGAAATCATGAAAGCAAACACAAATCTCACTGCTGTTGACAGCAGAACACCTACGTTGCACAGATTTGCACGAAATGCCACAATTATCCCAAAGGCATCGCAGATAGCTGGCAGTCTGTTAGTGCAACACATCTGCACAAAGGCCAACACAATGAGGGGACAAATAACCAGAAATAGAGATTTATTTGACATAGGTGTCACATAGAAATGTGTTAGAATGAAATTCTCTCGACCACTTAGATCAAGAAATCAGGACAAAGCCATAGATAATGAGGGGAGAAAAGCCCAAAACTAGGGACAGATTTTTAATATTGGTCATCCAAATTTAGAAAGTTGAAGGAATAATAGGATGTACAGTACCATGAGCTTTCTGAAGAGCATGAAGTTTGAAACTCAAACGTCTGTCATCAGTTTCTGACTTTAATCTGCAATGACATGCCAACGATTTAGTAGGAAAGCTAAATGTTATGAGGAAAAGATAAAAAATATGAGATAAAAAGTGGATATTCTGCACAAATCAGGACAGTTGAGAGATATGACCTCATATGTCTGTAATATTGGCTCACATCAGTCCTGAGATCATTCCAGTGATATGATCACAATATATCTTTTAATCTCATCTATATACTTCTCTACTATATTTGAGATCAGGACAATGTACCTACAGTGCAGAGTATTGTGATATCCCATTCCTGACATTGTGTACTGAAGCTGTGTAAATGATCTGCAATGGGACATGGACTTCCATGTAAAATGAACACTCAGGGGTATTGTGTGTATTAAATAGGGACACACACCTGAAAGGTAGGAATAAACATGGAGAAAGAGGACAGGTAAAACCACCTACTGTACACCAGAAGAGGGCAAGTCAGTGGAAGATGGTTGTATCACCAACAGCAATCACATATCTATATGGCACAGTAGGGACTGTACAGTGAAAATGTGTTTGATTTGACTGTCACACAAGGTGGCACAACAATGAGATGATGTCTGCATCAGATAAGCATCCTTACATGAAAAATTCAGAGAACATTTATCAGGGATCTTACACACAATTGGGGTAGGGTGCATATTGCGAAGCTGTGCAAACCCATGTGCCTGAATATGAGTGTACTCTCAGCAGACATCTCCAGAAAGGCTCATGAAAAATCTTATAAGAACCAGACAGAATCAAGGACAATATCAGAATAATACCACCAGTAATCCCATGCCTCTGACATAACATATGTGATTTGCAATGATGAGGGATGAGTCTGCACACACACACACACACACACACACACACACACACACACACACACACACACACACACACACACACACGCACACACTTGTACAACTATTATGATACATCTGCAGTCTTTGAAGGTACTCACGCACACTGTTTTGGCACTATAATATCTGCTGGAGGTGTTAGGTGTTAGGATGGATACTGCTATAACTGCATGTGACAGTATGGGCAATGCAGGCTATTTGTCTTGTGTGCATGGTATATATGGCACAATCCACACTGTCACAAATTATATACATACTATTAATATAGTCAAACACCTATGCATGTAGTGTGTGCATAAGCAGAACAGGTAGCACACATGCATCCTCTGTAACAACTTGATTGGTGTTCCGCACCATCAGACAGTCATGTACATTCCACAGAAAGAATATCTAGGTGTGGCCAATAAGCTGTGTGACAGCTCACTGTGACAAAGGTGGTACACTAATGTTACACATTACTGGAAGATGTGTCGGGAGGTGCATGAAGAACAGTGCATTGCACACAGTTATTGCTGTTATGAAGGCTGGGAACCATGAAAGTATTATGGCTTCTGATGTGGACATCCTTTACATACCCAGTGTTCTGTTACATTTAAGGGAGTGTTCTGAAGAAGTCTAAATAAAGACGAAACCTAGGGCAAATTCATTCTTGTGGTGGTTTCAGTCCTCCAGTACCCATTGTTGGTTCCATTTTCTTTCGTTTGGTTTTTGGTTTGTGTTTGGTTTTTGACATTTAAGGGAGTAGTCAGCACTGTGTCCACATGCTGGTGGATGTACCTAGGGTTGCCAACTGTTCAGAATCCTAATGGACTGTCCAGAATTAAGAGACACTGTCCAGAAAATGGACCAGACAGCATATTATCAGGAGATTCATTTTCTTTTAATTAAAACAAATGCTTTTTTTATTTCAAGGATGTTCTTCTTTAAGAACATTCTTTGCATCTGGTTGCATTGATGTAGAAGACAAAAACAGTCGACCAATTGTCTTCCACATATGGAATTTGAATTCTTGAAAACACCTAAACTATGCAATAGATAGACCACGAGCAGACATGTAGGTGACAAAGGAATATTTGTACCATTTGTATGTCACAGTCTTGTTTTATTTAGGAGTCAAAATGTGCCTTTCAATGGTTTCTGATTGTCAGTGTTTCCATGCATTTCTGTAGAAGAAACAGCAAAATACATTCTAAAAGAGGTTAATTCCTAAGATGTAAATAAAATGACAGAAGCATTGCTGCCTGCCAGGGAACCAATGGGGGAACCAACTTACCTTTAAAGTTTCCTTCCTGAAAACTGTTTTTTTTTTTCTTGTGGTATTACTTTGTCTAAAAGTAGAGGAGCTACAGGGGTTTTGCTTTGCTTGCTAATGATACCTATGGAGTCAGAGTTATGCCGCCATTAAGGACTCAGAAATTCCATTTGGACTTAACACCCAGACGAAGTAAGGGCACACTATTTATTTAGCAAGAAACATGTGGTTTCTAGTCTAGATGCTAGACATTTTTTAGCATTCTGCTATTTAAAAGTTGTGTATGCCTTTTACAGTCTGGATATTTACTTGAAAACAAAATACCTAACCTTATTTATTTTAAGTAAAAAATGTTATTAGTCTGATTTTAAATGCATGTAGTTGATGTTCTGTTAATTAGCTTAAGGGTTCATACATTTTACCAGTGTTCCAAACTGTATGGTGTCTTTCCTTGATATGACAATTGCTCATTGCTAATTGCTACCATTTGAATATTTAAAGAGTGGTGTATTTTAAAGGTAAACAGTAAGGTGTACTTTTATTTCGTTGTTTTGTTTGTTTTGATTACCTGGCATCTTAAAGACTAGGAAGGAAGGAGATGGTTTTGGAAAGTCACCATTTACCACCCCTGTTGTGAGAAATGTGTGTGTGGGGGGGGGGGGGTATGCCAAATAACTTGCTGTTTGCAAAATTACACTGTAAGACAGTTGTCGGAGTCTGAGGAGGATGAAATTCCGGGGAATCCACTGATTAAAAGTCTGAATGCTAGCTGTGGACTGTGGAGATTGCCTGGCTGTAGTGGGTGATAACTATTACCTAAGGCAGGAATGCACATTTACCATATACTTTTAAGGTCAACTGTAATTTGTGTTTTAATAGGTGCTAATAGTGGGAGTCAAATCCTAGAGTTTTGGTTCCATTGTGCTTTTGAATATTGGCATATAAGGGGCAGATGTTAAAGCCTATAGCTCCTGTTCATTACATCTAAAACAATGTATTTTATTTCACTGATTAATTGTGTTCTGCAATCAGTGTAACCTTTTTAAATATGAAAGCAAATAAGACAAAATACTACATACTCTTGGATGTACTCAGCTCAGATATCCTGTGGAGAAAACAAACACTATAAAAGAAGTTCAAATTATTTGTCTTTTTACAAGACAAGGCTGATCTGTGACCAAACAAACTCAGTCTAAGTTGTTAACATATTGAATCAAATATGATACAGTTCTGGCAACACTTACCACACTATAACCGCTACCACTTCTGCTGCCTCTTTTAAGAATATGTGAGGTCAGGATAGATGTGAGGCTGCAGCTTGGAGCCATTTACACATATTCATCAAGCAGAGAATGCACTACAAGCTAGAAAACCAATCTGGAAGCAGAGCAGACTATAGGATGGCATTGTTACAAGGCACTTTCTCATAATTATCTACTGCTTCAGATTAGTTCTGCAACTGTTATAGATCCTACCCAAATGTTATTCCACATGCCACTGTAGAAAACAATCTTGAAAGATAATACCACAACTGTTTGAGGAATCTCAAAGTAGTAATTATGAACCTGTTTACAGTTTGCCATCCATTCCCTATTGCAAAATTACCAACTTACCATTTTTTAATGTAACAGGCAATTTATTCTTCAAGGGCAGCAGGCACTGAATTTGTAGATGAAATACTAAAATACAAAGTTGGTTGCTAGTGGCAACCTTTTCATTAGTTAAAGATCTCTTTAATGTGAAATTATTCAGATGACTTACTTCAGCAGAGATTTTACATATTGACAGATATTGGTGGATTGTAATGACAGAAGTTTAAAAGTGGCCTTTTATGGTTGAAATGTTCTGAATTGAGCGGTTTTGTCATTATTGGTTTATATGTTTTGTTGCATTACTTACTAGAAAAATGTTCAAAACTACAAACTTGAAACACAGCCTAACAAGTAGTGCTGTATTATACAGGGAATATAATTTAATTATTATATATTATAATTTCATACAGTCAGGAAGGTGAATCAAAGAACTTTTACATGGTCCTAAAAATGTGAGCAAGGGACCTATGATTTCAAAACAGCCCAACGGTAAATTTAATCTGCCACTGGCCAGATGCATTTCCTTTGAATGTGGGTTTCAATGCTGTTTCAGTAAATGTGAATTTCAAAGACAGAGAGGTTTTAATGCTAAGTCTGATTTCATTGTGAGACTGTATTGCTTTTGTTTAGCAAATGTCTGTCAGTGTTTGTGCTATTAATTTTGAAATAAAAGTTTTAAATTAAATCCAAATATCTGTAATCATTTTAGAAGTAAAGCAGAAAACAGTATGTACACTGAGAGTTTTGCACAGTGTTTATGGCATCTGAGAAGAAATGGAGAAATAACAAAGTAATGGGACACTGGAATGGCTGTGTAGGGGGTGG